>NC_141035.1:3875000-3992500 GCF_052040795.2 Danio rerio
ATTTCTTAAATTTCCCCTCAAAATTTCAACTTTATTTTGCAATAGCTTTTTTTATTTTGTTTAGTTTACTTTCAGATAGGTTTAGGCGGTAATATGGTATACCGTGGGATCTAAAAAAAGCAACGGTGTCAGTTTCATTACCGTTATACTGTCATAAAAACAATGCACTTAAATAGGAGACAAGTATTGAACATTATTTATTTAATGCCTACAAATGCATATGCGTGATTGTCATCACAGGACAGTGTGTAGGAGAGAGAGAGAAAGGGAGAGGTGATGTGGTGAGTCGCGCACCAAGTGACCTGCAGTTTGGCAGTATTTCCGGTTTCGACTGAACGAGAAGGGAGACGTGGTAAATACGAACTTGAGGTCTGCTGTACCGGGATCCGACCAGATATCTTGCGGTGCAGGAATAAATTTCTGAATAAAGCGCGGGAGCAGTCGATAACTCTGGTGTAATTTGAAAGGGAGCGAGCATGCGGTCTAACAATATCGCTCCCTAGCAAGCGAGCAAGCACGCGCGCATCCGTGTGGATGCTGTTTGTTTGTGTGTGTGTTTGATGATTTTAATATACTACATACTTGAAGTTCTTTGGCAATACTGTATTGAATGTCATGCCAATAAAGCAACTTGAACTTCTGCACAGATCTCTAGACGAACATGACAAACAGGTGACCGCGAACCTAAAGTCGCATATACAGTATTCAGTTTCTGAATGGTTTAGGCAAGAGCCAACAGTTTGGTGACGCTGTCTGAGCCTTACGTCATAATTTTTTTATTATGCACTGTAATACCGGACACCGGGGTAAAATAGAGAGGAGGTTTGACGGTATCCAAATTTGGATACCGCCCAAGCCTACTTTCAGATAGCGGTTTTGCATGTGCTCTGAATTGCTTTTGTTTTTCTGCATATGTTTCCTAGGGAAGACATGCGTAGAGGTTGATGTTTCCTTTTTGCCGTCCACGATTTTGAGTTTTGAACTACCCACAGACTATCCTTCATCATCAGCTCCAGTCTTTACTCTGAGCTCCATATGGCTTTCAAGAGTCCAGGTTTGTCATTTTTAGCAGTTTACAGTACATGATTCACTGTTTGCATATTTTATTTTATTTACATATTTAGTTTAATGTATTTGTGGTACTTTTTGGCCTTTTAATTTTAAAAATAATTACATAGTTGTTGTATTTATTAAGGTATTAAATTGAGATATTAATTATTCAAAAGATCACAGCTCTTTGCAAGAGACTGGATGAACTTTGGGAAGAGAACAGGGGCAGTGTGGTTCTTTTTACCTGGATCCAGTTTCTAAAAGAAGAAACCCTGCAGTTTTTGAACATCCAGTCTCCACTCGAGATCCAAACCAATGGTGTCCAGCTTCAGTGTGAATCTGCTGAGTGTCAAGCAGCTGCTGCTGCTGTCGAAGAACTGGACCAGCGAGCAGTTCAAGTAGCTGATCCTCACAGTGATATATTAACCCAGCTGCTGGATTTTAATGAAGCTCAGAAGAAGAAGGTGTTTGAGGCCACAGTTTTTAACTGTGGAATTTGCTTTACTGAGAATCTGGGCTCCAGCTTTGTGCTCTTCAATGAGTGTCAGCATGTGTACTGCAAGACCTGCGTTAGGGATTACTTCGAGATCCAGATTAAAGACGGCAAAGTCCAGTTTCTCTCCTGTCCTGAGGCTGAATGCACCTCCCTGGCTACTCCTGCACAGGTACTTTTTCTTGTGTGTTTGTGTCGTAGTATGAGCTGGAGACCCACTATCCTGCAGGGTTCAGCTATAACTGTAATTAAACACAGCTGAAGCACCTAATCAGGCTTTTCCGTGGTCACACTGCACTTATCATCCCATAAACTTTCATACATACATATGCGAGTGCAGCAGACCCGAAACGCAAGCTCGTACAACAAGTTTCGCAATTCGCCAAGTTCAAACTTGCTGAACTCTGACCAGCAAAATTCCATCACGTGGCTGTGTGAGACCAATAAAAGATCAAAACATGACCTCTCTGTACAGAAATGTATCATTTGGGCCAATAGCTTGCTTTTTTAATGTCTAATCATCTTGTTTATTCCCGCCCCTTTTCGCAGTGCCGTACGACGGAATGCTAAAACTCTAGTTCAGGGGTGGCCAATCCTGTTCCTGGAGATCGACCTTCCTGCAGATTTCAGTTGCAACCCATCTTAAACACACCTGCCTGTAATTATCAAGTGCTGTTCAGGTTCTAATTAATTGATTCAGGTGTGTTTGATCAGGCTTTGAGCTGAACTCTTTAGGAAGGTCGATCTCCAGGGACAGGGTTGAGCACCCCTGCTCTAGTGTGACCACAGCACAATTCATATAGGGCTAGCTGCAGCCTGCGGTGGACCATTCAACCCTGTCAACATCCAAGTTCAACATCAGATGTTGTAATGCTTACATTGAGGGCCAGGCCAAGTTTGTGTGTGGCGGTTTTGGACTAGATCCAGCACATCATTGCACTTTATCAAACTCAGTTCTTGGAGGGCCTGAGCCCTACACATTGAAGTTCTAACCCTGCTCCAACACACTTACCTGCAGGCTTCAAACAAGCCTGAAGGACTCAATTAGTATAGGTATATGTGTTTAATCAGGGTTTGAACTAAGCTTTGCAGAGCTGGGGCTCTCAAGGAATTGACACCCCCGAGCTACAGACTGCAGTGAGGAGGCAGTGGCTTCTGACAGTGCCTTTAGATGTGGACGGGGCTGGATGTACATGGCAGGCTGCAGTGAGACACTTCTTGTATAATCTGATAACAAACACATGCAGATTTGCTGAAGAAGGTTGGAAATCCACTTTGCAGGACAGTGGGTCCCAAAAAGCAGGGTTAAAGACCACTGCTTTATCTGTCTGAACAGAAGTTTAAGAAGTAACATCTTTGCATTCCTACAACAGGTGAAACTTCTCGTGAGCCAAGATGTTTTTGCCCGCTATGATCGGCTCCTTCTGCAGTGGAGTCTGAACCTAATGACTGATATTGTTTATTGCCCTCGCAAAAGCTGCGGCATGGCTGTGATGCTCGAGCCTGACCGGACCATGGGCATCTGCCCTTCATGCAAATTCGTTTTCTGCACCCTCTGCAACCGAGTATACCACGCCCTCGCTCTCTGCAAAGAAAGTAAGATCCTTGTGGAGTGTCTCTTTATTCACACAAGAAATATTAACCACAGTCAGTTTCAGTAGTATTGTAATTTAAATGTATGGATATAAGTAAAACCTTTTTTTTGCAGAGCAAATAATATATGCTTCATTAGTTAAACTGTGCTGAAACACGAAAAAAGATTCTTTGTGTGCACATGACTTAATGTTGTGGAGTGCTTAAGGTTAAGAAAGGTGCCTTCAGGAGCTTCATGAAAGTTGTGATGGTCTGAGAAGTTTGCTTTGAGGAAATTAATTTCTTTTGAGACGATCAGAGAGGGTGAGGTCTTGGAAAGTGAATTAGTGCCTAATAAAGAATAAACAGCAATAAACAAGTGGCACTTGTATAGTTATCAGAACTAATGTAAGGAGTATACTAAGTTGGGTGCAAGTATTGTTGAATAAATCATATTGCATTGCTCATGAATGTCACCACAATGTCATTAGTAGAAATGTGAAACTCAAATTTTTCTTAAACCTTAGGGTGCTTTCACACCTAGACTTTTGTTTCGGAACCTGTCTCGTTTGCCCAGTTAGCGCGGTTCGTTTGGCATATGTGAATCCACCAGTCGGTCTCAGATCCGCGCCAAAAAATCGATCTGAGATCGCTTGAATAAGGTGGTCTCTGCTCGATTGAAACGAACTCTGGACCCAGAGCCGGAGCAAGCTGAACTGCCGCTCTAGGCAGAGGACTATCATGCCGCCCTCAACCCCAATATGTGAAAACGAAAGTGACAGGTTATGAAAATGAAGTGAGGTGTCGCGGACCTCTATTCTGCCACCCTATGCGCAGATATAACTGAGGACGCGCGGGTGCTGAGGGAGGGAGGGAGATGTCGCCGATGCTGCTCTCTCTATTCTGCCGCCTTATGTGCGGAAATAACTGAGGACGTGCGGGTGTCGCAGACCTCTATTCTGTCGCCCTATGCGCGGATATAACTGAGGACATGCAGGTGCTGATGTAGGTGTCGCTGACGCTGCCCTCTCTATTCAGTCGCCTATGCGGGAATATATCTGAGGACGCGGATGGTAAGGGAGGTGTCGCGGACATAACTGAGGACGCGGGTGGTAAGAGGGGTGTTGCGGACGCCGACCTCTCTATACTGCCGCCCTAGGCGGGCGCCTAGGTCGCCTCTATGGACGCGCCGGCCCTGTCTGGACCGGATCGATTTTAGTGAGAAAGCGAAACGATCCGTGCGCGGTTATATCACAGTGTTTTTTGGATATGTAATAGGCATACGGCTATATGAAGAGAGAATCATAAGTAGGACGGGAGGTCATTCAACAAACATTCCAAGTCTTCTGCAAATGCACAGAGACTGCCGGATGCCCGCACAAGAGTGATAATCTCCCTGTAATCGTGCGTCTCCTTCCAGGTCCTCAAATTTGTCGTGCACTCTTCTCAACCCTCCCCACCGCATCCGTCCTCGCTCTTCAGACACGTCGCGGGCACCTTGTTAAACACCACCAAACCACCACCTCCCCTCACAGCTGAGCAGGACTCTGCAAAATAAACTGTGAAACTTTGACCAATGTGAGAAGAGTTTGCTCACATGTGACTTGTTTTAGCTGTTTTGGCCCAATTAGAAGCTTTGCAGTGTGAAAGCGAACCGCACCAGGAACAAAGAGCAACATTGTAACAATTTTACGTGCAACAACTTTGACCATAAACACAAAACAAAACTTTCCATCCGAAGCTCCTTCACGAGACTCCATTCTTGTAAATTATAGCTCCATCAGGCTCGTGCGGCTCTAATTTGTGCCCAGACTCGTCAGCGCTACCATGCCGACTAATCACAGAGCTTGTGTTACGCGACGTTGCGACGTGTAGTTACAATTTTTGAGAGGGGTGCGTCAGTGACAGCCACGGCGTAGGGCTATGCGTCAATGTGTGGGCTGCGCCATAGCATATGCATGCGCTTGACGCAGAAGTATAAATCAGCCTTTAAGTGGAGAGGGGTGGAGGGTGAGGGGCAATCGCTCTCGGGCACGGTTTAAGGCAACAGCGCCTAGTGTGAGTATACCCTGAGATTTAAAGTAAAGATGGCAGAGTCCAGTTTCTTTCCTGTCCTGACTCCTGAGGTGTGTTTGTTATGGTTAAAGCTGAACTGTGCAGAGCTCTGGATTGAACACCCATGCTTTACCCCCTCTCTCATCCACTCAGTGACTTTGCCTGGTGTCCCGCTCATCCCCAGCTTCTTCCATGCTTCTCCCATTGGCTTTCCAGTGTCGCTAACTGGTGATTTGAGTTGAATACCAGCAGTGAGATCAATAATTTGTAGTATTATTAAGATTTTAGCACTTTTGCTTGTCTTCTTAAATCAGAAAATAAGATGAGATTGCACTATTTTTTGGTTTTGTAATTTACTCCCTTTTGGATTTAAGGAATGTTGACATACCTGGTATAAATATTGTATGGTTTAGTTATTTTTCCCCTTTTTATTTCATACTTAATGTTGTGGAATCTGTTTCTTGCATTGTTGAAAAGGGTATTGAATATCGATATTTTTTCAAGGTATCATATCAAAGTTACAAATTCCAGTATTTTGACAACACCCCTGCCAAAGTGTTTATTTTATAGTTCTCTGTTATCAGTGATTTGGTGTTCAACTGAGACATTTTTAGTAAATACTTTTACAATACACTGTTTCAAAGCAGCCGTTTACATTATATATAATTTCATAAAGTGCATTTTACTGTTTTTATTTTTAAATGACATTACATTTTTACTCTACAGTACAAGAGGAGAATGAACGACACGAAAAGCTTGCAATAATAAGGAAAGAGGATGAAGTGTGGGTGAAGCATAACTCGAAACAGTGTCCAACATGTGCTGCTAACATACAGGTGAGCAACTACTAGCTCAGAGATCTCATTTTTCTTATTTAAAGGTGCCATCTTTTTATGGAATTATAATATGATGATTGTTTTAGTCATTAAAAGTGGATTTTATTTAATTTTTTCATAGAAGGAAATGGGCTGCAATAAGATGACCTGCAGCTCCTGTCTGGAGTATTTCTGCTGGATCTGCTTTTCAGTTCTTAACAGAAATGACCCCTACAGCCACTTCAGAGATGAGAAATCTCCATGCTTCAACCAGTTAATAGATGTTGAATTGGTTGACAATGGAAACTGAAAAAGAATGCACTTCTTCATGTACTACGTCTTCTATTCACTTGCATCCACTTGTGAGGGGCTTTGTTCTGGAACCAAAGTGTAAACGAGTAGAACCTTCCAGTGCCGGTGCATGGAGGAGTTCAAAACCTTTACACACTACCACAATTGATTTGTACTGATTACAACAAATCCTACACCGCAAATTTAGGTGCTGATTATTTAGTAGGAACAAACGGTCAGTCAGCTACAGTACAACCTCCAGTGCTAGTCAATATTGTCTTTCAAGAGAATTTGCCTACAAAATCTCCTCAAAGTATGTGCTCAGTTTGTAAAGATGTCATACACTAAGGCCCAATCCAATCAAATATGGATATTAGCATGCAGGCTGTATTCTCCTTTCTGATTGGCCAACACTGCTTTATTCTAACGCTGCATTTGTAACAGTGACCAGCAAGTGAAGCGCTGTGCAGGGAAACCTCACTGCCCTGAACCCAAAAAGGAGCTGCAGCAACAGACACTATCGGCCATGGTCTTTAGCCTCCTTGTTAGAGCAACCAACTAGCATGCGGAGAGTCGTAAGAGGGTTACATTGGTGCCGTGGCCCGGATAGGAGTGAAGTTTAGTGGGTAATTGTAACAGGCCAGCTAGGGAAGCACTGTGTGGTAAACCTTACTCCCCTGAAGCCGAAAAGGTACTCTAGTGACAGATGATAGAGGCCATGGTCTTTAGCCTCCTTGTAAGAGCAACTCTCCCATGCGGAGAGTCGTCGGTTCGATTCAAGCTCGGAATGGGTTGGGTAGTGTAGGACCAGCAGGGGTTACACATTCACACTAGCATCGACAATGACCACTGATTTCAATGGGGTAAAGTCTAAAAGGGATACAGCTGTGGATACCTGCATCAATTTAGCGTAATTTTTGAGACACTGTACAACAATTCATATTTTTATATGTGAGAGTTGGGTTTAAGGTTGGGGTAGACCAGGTGTGACCGAGCCTGTTCCTGGAGATCGACCTTCCTGCAGATTTCAGTTACACCCATGTAAAACACACCTGCCTGTAATTATCAAGTGCTCTTCAGGTCCTAATTAATTGGTTCAGGTGTGTTTGATCAGGGTTGGAGCTGAACTTTGCAGGAAGGTCGATCTCCAGAAACAGGGTTGAGCACCACTGGGGTAGACAATAATAAAATACAATTTAATGGGTAATTTAATAAATAATATGAATAATACTGGGTATAATTACTGTTTTTACATTACAGTGATGGTTGAGTTTAAGGTTGGGGTAAGGGTAAGTTAATAAAATACAATTGAATGGGTAATTTAATAAAAAATATAAACAATACTGGGAATAATTACTGTTTTTACATTAGAGGTGATGGTTGGGTTTAGTGTTAGGGTGGGGGTAGACATTTATTAAATGATATAAATAATTCTTGTTGATTTCCGGCTGTTGCTGAATCCCTTCTTGCAACAACTTTACACTGAACAGTGAGCGACTGACCGTTTGGAAATCATGTATGTACGTGTCAAGCGATGCAACAAAGTTGAGAATCCTTCAACTTTATATAGGCATTTTCAGCAGATAAATAGCTGCAATGATGACTCGGCATGCCTTTGACAGTGCACCACTTCTTGATGACAGAGTTATCAACAAAGGCATGGGGAAAACTACCTGTGTACATCTGAACATGCCTTAAATATCCTTACATAAACACTCCAATATTCATTTGCACTACAACCCTGCTCTTTTATACCAAACTGCAGAGAAAAGCATCTGCGGAAGTCAAAGATCTCAAGTTGTTCCTGTTTAGTTTGTGTCTGTAGCTCTAAATGTATATATTGTTAACATTTCTCCAAAAACACGGGCATTTAATCTGGGTTGTGAATCACGATATAGAGAAAAACTTTACATGGTTTCTAAACACGTTAAAAACCCAATAGTTACAGCAAATTTGAAACTGGGGGTTTTGGATCTGGATATCTTTCTGCCCTAAATGAAGTGCTATAAACCATTAAAGCTTGCTGAGATACAGTCATTTCATATTTAAAGTTACAGTTTATCCAAACATGAGATTATACTAACTATAATTATTATAATAATATTGTTTACTCGGCAAGGCAGTGGCGCAGTAGGTAGTGCTGTCGCCTCACAGCAAGAAGGTCACTGGGTTGCTGGTTCGAACCTCAGCTCAGTTGGTGTTTCTGTGTGGAGTTTGCATGTTCTCCCTGCCTTCGCGTGGGTTTCCTCTGGGTGCTCCGGTTTCCCCCACAGTCCAAAGACATGCGGTACAGGTGAATTGGGTAGGCTAAATTGTCTGCAGTGTGTGTGTGGATGTTTCCCAGAGATGGGTTGTGGCTGAAAGGGCATCCCCTGTGTTAAAACTTGCTGTATAGGTTGGTGGTTCATTCTGCTGTGGTGACCCCGGATTAATAAAGGGACTAAGCTGACAAGAAAATGAAATGAAATATTATTTACTCTCTCTCTCTCTCAAGTGTTTCCATCCCTATAATGAGATTCTTCTGTTGAACACAAAAGATGTTTGATATATATTTATACATATATATATATATATATATATATATATATATATATATATATATATATATATATATATATATATATATATATATATTATTGAAAACCCTTAACCAATTGACTGGGAAACAAATACAGTGGAAGTCAATGGTTACAGGTTTCCAACATTCTTTAGCCTTTTTTTTTTTTTAACAGAAGTCAGGTTTGGAACAAGTGAATAGTGAGTAAATGATGACTTTTTTAGTTTTGGGGAAACTGTTTCTTTAAAGGGTCATGACACCCCCCACTTTCAGTTCAGGTCTACCTCAGAATTTTTTCAAAAGATGCATCATAGTGGGCGTAGAGCTCCGCGAGCAAAAGGCAGGAGTGGGCGTGGCCAGCAGGGGAGAAGGAGGAGAGCGAACAACTCTTGTGTTTTTAGTTAGCTCAAAATATGACACACAAACCATGAGGAGACGCATGATTTTATAGTTTACAAAGTTAAAATGCAAAAAAAATAAACAGTAATTTAATGCCCTGCTACATTTGTTATTTGTAATTTTATATACACACAACCACAACTTATATCATTATAAAGGTAATCGTGTTCATAAGTCAGGACGTCTCCCTCAATCCCCAGGTCTGAATGCAGACTCATTGCAGCAGGTCTCTGGCCCTGCCTATTTCAACCATTAGCCCTGCTGGTAATCTGGAGGATTTAGGCGAACACAGCAGCAAGGCGATGAGTGTAAATGTGAATGAACACCTGATAAAAGACAACGCCTGCCATACTCCAATTCTCGTACTGCTTTCCCGACAAAAACGCTAGCTGCACCCAAACAGCTTTGCTGTATCGGCCCTGACAGGATCGCAGGGAAAAACATGCAACAAACCCCGTGGATCATGGAAACCAACACATACGACCCTTCATGAATGACTAAATACTGTGTGCCATGGGTCCGTGGACGTGGTCTCACCTATCAACGTAGGATCTCACAGCTTGGCACTGGCAGGTCTGTCTTGCCTTCGGAAAGCATGTGCAGTCATGAATAATTAAAAAGCCGGCTCTTCTCATAGGATGAGAAAACTCAGCTATGAATAATAATGAGAAACCGACCATCATCTTTGCGCTTGCAGTTTTGCGCTACGTCGCCGATTTTGATCCGCCCCAAAAAACATTTTAAACCCGGAAGCTAAAATTAGCTGACAAAAGCTCAAAATTACCCAGTTTTCCCCACAATTACAGCTAACCGGTGCTAACATTGTCTTACCTGATGCTCAACACACACTAATCTGTTAAAATCTTCAAAAAAGTACTTGAGGGTTTCGTGAACCTTTAAGTAATGCTGAAGATGCCTCAGTTCTTTTTTACATGTTTACAAAACGGCTATTTTCTTGAACCAGAAAATTACATTCATTTCCCACCATTTATTTATTTATTTGCCAGTAACTGATAAGAGGCAAATATTATGTTAGCCATCCACAATATTCATGTCTTATTTGACTTTGCACTAAATGGGTAAATAAATTGTAATAAATATAATAAATGCAGGATTATGAAGAAAGAGACGGCAGTTTGATCATTTACCTAGTGAAGTGTTTGAACACTTTTATGAATTTCTTGCTTCTGTTGAACACAAATGTTGGAATAAAGCAGCCATCGACATCCATAATAGAAACAACAAATACTATGGAAGTCAATGGTTGTCTTTTTATTATTCTTAGTGTTGAACAGAAGAAGTGGAGGACGAGAAAATGATGACAGAATTTTTATTTTTGGATGAACTATCTCTTTAATGTGAGAGCCTCAGTATGCACTATTGTCCTTGGTGAAAATATACTGTCATAATTTTGTGAATGTGATATTAATTGCACTGTTTTAAACACTACAGTGATCTACAATGATCTGAATCAGTAATTTAGCATTTTATCACTTTGGTTATAAAAGCATTTGAATTTGTGGTGGTCAAAATGAACATCAAGAATGAGAGAAATAAAGGTGTCTTGGTTATTTTATTGTGTCAAGTTTGTAAAGGTTTTACTGACAATTTGGCAGCTCAGCATCAGGATATACAGCAGTTCTGTTTGCAGCATTATAGGACAGCAGCCAGAGTTTATTATTATTTTCTATTCTGTGTACATACAGGACGACGAGCCATTAAGTTATTGGAAATAATTCACTGAGAGGTGGGGATTTGGCTTTGATGTAGAGTGGATGTACTTCTCAGAGCAATAATGATGATGATATAACAAGGGTAATTATTCATTTAGAGTAATAACACAACGTGTTTGTAATAAAATGAAAATTTACATCTCGAAATATTCCTAAAAATTTCCATTCAAGCTTATTTGTACAGCGCTTTTTACTTCCAAAGCAGCTTTATGAAAGGTGCACGCTATTACACTACTTATAGTTTAGTTGTTGTGATCAGAGTTGACAATAGAGTCAAACAAAAGCACAAACACTACAGATATAGCGTTTATCGACTACATTTATCTGAGGTGATGTGATGGCGAGCACCTGTTACTCATGTCACTATATGCCCTTAACTATGTAGAATTTTAAGGTTTAATATAAATTAATTGACGAGTTATATAAAAAACAAACTCACCCCCTGAATACCAGGCTGAATAAACAAGTTTTTTTCTGCTGTAAAGTTAGGGATTTTAATATGGGGAGTCTATGACTCTCTTTTGAAGCCAGCCAGTCGGTGAATTGCACTTTCATTCACTTCCGTATGCTACTCTGGCTTCACAGGGAGGAGACCGACGCCTGGGAAGAACAAGGTGAGCAAATACAAATCTTCTATTTCCCTGCCCGAACGCTCATTCAGAATAATACATTTTATAGTGACCAGTTCAATAAGTAATGTTAACCTAATTGTTGACGTTTTACGTGTTAACGAGATAGATTGACTTGCGAGTAGTTATGTGGTTTGACAGCCTTATCAGTTGTTAAGTTACTGTACGTCTAGATATTTGAAAGCATGTTTTAAGATATGCTGTCTTAAACTGTCCGTTTATCTCCACCAAACGTGTTAGCTTCATTTTTATGTCTTTAAATGAGTGTTCAGATGCGCAATGGTCAGTATATATTACATAATGTAGTCGCGCATAATAAGGGACCGTCGAAAAACTCCGCTCCCTGCGTTAAAACGTCGCCATTGTTTAAGCTTTAGTTCGATAAGTTTAGTTCGATATAACATGCACAAATCATACGTATGTATGCATGAATAATTCCATTAAAAAACAAATATTAATGTATTTTTTTGTGTTTTTTTCCCAGTGAAGGGTTGTGGCTGGAAGGGCATCTGCTGCATAAAAAAAAAAAAAAAAAAAACATGCTGGATAGGTTGGCGGTTCATTCCACTGTGGTGACCCCTGATTAAGAAACTAAAAAATTTTATACTTTTTGTTTAAACTTTTCTATGAATGCTATCAAAAAAAAACATATGACATTTTTTTTCTGTTGTCATATTAACACTGCGTAGAGAAAAATATGCCAACAATTCTTATAGTGTTAATTATCTTATAATAGTACTAATGTTAAATCTGTGTTGTAAAAATTAGATTCTGCGACATTAGTGATTTAATATTTGGGTCGTGTAGTTTTTCGAAATTCGGTTTCAATTCAAATAGAATTATTCTTGTTGTTGAATATTCTGTTTCACTTGTGCATGCGTATGTATCTTAAACTTTTGGGCCTGTCATGTGTCCATCTGCTAGTTATCAGTATGTGAATCCGTTGTTAAACCTGACAGTATCTGTTTTTAGATTGATCTCAGGAATTGTCCAATGTCAACCAATCAGGAAGCCCAATCAGATGAACTGCTGGCTCTGGCAAGCATATACGATGACGAAGAGTTTCACAGGACAGAATCAAGTCAGAAGGGTGAGATCCATCTGTGCCTCGAGCTTCCTCCTGACTTCAGACTGCTGATCAATGGTGAGAGTTTATGCAAGAGTTGGTTTATTGGACAGTTGTCTAGAGTGCTTGAGCTCCAGCTGGAATCTCTCTGTGCCTGCTATAAACTATGTTGTACTTTGAACAGTATTGTACTTTGAGCTGTGATGCTATTAATCATAGTGACACCAAAGGGCGTTTTTCCGGATTCAAACTCAAACAAAAGCGGTTTCCACTGGCGGCGAGCAGAAGAGTATGCGAAATCACTCCTTGACATTAGATGACGCTACACAACTTTAAGCTTTTGACACCCTCTTGTACCAGAAGAAGAAGAGAGAAAGTTCACACGCTTGTTGTTAAAGTTACTGGCGATTTCAACAAGCATGGATGGTTCAAGCAGGGGCTGTTGCTCTAGCGATGATGAAATGATTATTGTTCACCAATGCAAATAGCAGCTCCACGTTCATATCGCCTCTGGGCATCTTCTTCAATGTGCGCTCGCATTGACAGTTTTGAGCTTGAGCGCCTCCAAGTGCTGTTTACTGTAACTTCAGCTGCTCCGTACACAAAAGGGCCAGTCTGATTGGTGGAGAAGATTTTGACACGGTGCGTCAAAAAAAAAAAAATTAAACGAGCATGAGGCGCTTCTTTAGAAATGACGCTTTTTACGCCTGGCGTTTTGCCCGTTGGTGTGCACGATCAAATTGGCGTCCTTTATTTAGTCACAATGCGTTAAACTTTGACGGAAAACACGAGCAAAAAGTGTTACAGTGTGCATGGGCCTTAAAACCATAGTTGTGACTTTTGAAATTAAGAATAGTAATGTCACTTACTTCACAGACAAAATAAACTTACACAGAATTCAGATAGAAGTGCTTTATTTATAACTGGTAGTACACATTAAGTAATCAACAATCAATTGCTAAACACACACACACACACACACACGTCACAATTTTTATTAATTTATGTTGCATGTGCTCTGCAGAGTCTTCTATACAGTATGTTTTTCTGCATATGTTTCATAGGGCACACACCTGTAGAGGTGGATGTTTCCTTTTTGCCGCCCTTGGTTCTGAGTTTTGAACTACCTACAGACTATCCTTCATCATCTGCTCCAGTCTTTACTCTGAGCTCCATTTGGCTTTCAAGAGTCCAGGTCGGTCATTTTTAGCATTTTACATCATTAAAAAAGCTTTTTTTTTTAAAAAAAAACATTAGAGACATTTTTTGTTAAATCTGTGGTCCTTAGAGATTCATTACTGTCTCATGATACAAAACATTGCAAGAGACCGACCATAATTTACAAATTTTATCAAGTGTTCCCTTTAATCAATAGGTTTATCCAAGGGTTCTGATTCTGTTCTTGAAAGTCTGGAGAACTTTAAAGGGCACCTATGGTAAAAAATCTACTTTTCAAGCTGTTTGGGCAGATCTGTGTGTTGGTATAGTGTATAGACTGTCATACTGGGGTGATATGAATCCTTTTTTTTCAATTTAACTACAAAATAAGGGTCGGCCAATTGGAGCTGTTTTCAAATCGATCGCACCATTACGTAGGTGTGCGATCCCCTCGCCCACCGAATTGATTGACAGCTGCGCGCATTAACATGTTCTGGTAGTCACGTGTATATGTCAACAAGACCAGGCAGACATACGCAAAGCAACCGGGAATAAAAGCTCTGTTCTGTTCGCTAGGATCAGCAATCATCATCAAATGTGATTAAGAGTGAGTTTCACATGTTTAAAGTGTTTTAAAACAGAGTATGTGTGTAATTAATTACAGCGTTTTACTTCAGCTTTACTTCATCAGCACAGCCGCGTGTCAGAACAATCCCGGTTTGTGGAAGTTAAATCAGGTTTATTTTGTACATTAGCATAACAGATATCCACACAGTACTTGAGGTTAGCCTTAACTAAGCTAAGCGCGCTCTGTCTGTCTGCCTGCCTGTGTGTGTGTGTGTGTGTGTGTGTGCGCGGGCGCGCGTTACTTTGTAACGATATTGTGTGTGACTCCTCAATGCAACTTCACAATACTGATTAGTAAAGGTTTGTTCTTACTGTAGTATCTCACAAACGCTACGTGAGACCTTCTTCCTTTAAGTCTGTCTGTTGTCTGACGCAGCTGAGGGAGGAGGCATGTAGAAATAGTGGTCGGGAAAGAATCGGCTTAAAGGCGCAGTACAACAAAACCACCCCCTGCTGGAAATCAGTATAAAACAGCATCTTGTAAAAGGTATAATGAAAAATCTGATGGGTATTTTGATCTGAAACTTTATATACACATTCTAGAGACGCAAAAGACTTGTATTAAATCTGAAAAAAGAGGTAACCTAGGTGCCCTTTAAAACAAAAGCTTAGTGTATGTTTAGGAGACATGGGTGTTTATTTTGTCATGCCTATATGTGTTTCTTCCTCTTCAGACTTTCAAATATTTGTAATATTTGAACAAAGTTTTCGACAGTTCTGGAGTGTTTATTTTTTGTACAAATATATTCTATGCACAAACAGCAATAATATTGCCAAAAGTTTTGGCTTTACATGCACATGACCTTTAATGACAACCTAAACTTAACCTGTAGGGTTTAATATGGAGTTGACCATCTTTTGCAGCTATAACCTGAATTCAGTGGTTTAGAGCAGGGGTTCCCAAACTTTTCAGCTCGCGACCCCCAAAATAACAATGCCAGTAACTTGCGACCCCCAATATCCTCTGAGGTGGTTATGAATACAGAAACCTTGCATGCAATGGGGCGCACACACACCAATAAACCCAAGTCTATTCTTCGTTATATTTTTTTTAATGTATGTCAGTGCTGTAAATGTGCCAGAAAGTTTAACCTGGTATTATAAAATCAATCTGCTGCATCTGACGCTATTGCTGAGTCTTTAATATAATGTAATTACCTGAGGGGTCGCAATCCAATAGAACTAGTAACTATAAGCTACTATAGTAACTATATACAGTAGTGTATTTAGTAACTGTAAATGACAGTAGGTTTTTTAGTAGGTTATGGATTAAAATGGTAATTCTTATGGTTTAATAAAAATAAATAGATTTTTGGAAATCACCAGGCGACCCCCCCTTCTTTGTCCCGACCCGCACTTTGAGAACCACTGGTTTAGAGGAGTGGTCCACAACTTTTGGCAGTATTGTGTTCAATGCACACTAAAGGACACCTTTAAAACCATCAGTAACACTTTTTTCATGTTTTACACATTATTATCTTATTTTTGGAAATTATATTGACATACTGATAATGACACAATCATTAAGATAATCTCTGATCAGTTAAAACTTTGTATAATGTATAAATAGATCGCAACACTTTGCAAGAGACTGGATGAACTTTGGGAAGAGAACAGGGGCAGTGTGGTTCTTTTTACCTGGATCCAGTTCCTAAAGGAAGAGACTCTGCAGTTTCTGAACATCCAGTCTCCACTTGAGATCCAAACCAACGGTGTCCAGCCTGAGTGTGAATCTGCTGAGTGTCAAGCAGCAGCTGCTGCTGTAGAAGAGCTGGACCAGCGAGCAGTTCAAGTAGCTGATCCTCACAGTGATATATTAACCCAGCTGCTGGATTTTAATGAAGCTCAGAAGAAGAAGGTGTTTGAGGCCACAGTTTTTAACTGTGGAATTTGCTTTACTGAGAACCTGGGCTCCAGCTTTGTGCTCTTCAATGAGTGTCAGCATGTGTACTGCAAGACCTGCGTTAGGGATTACTTCGAGATCCAGATTAAAGACGGCAAAGTCCAGCTTCTTTCCTGTCCTGAGCCAGAGTGCACCTCCCCGGCTACTCCTGCACAGGTACCTTTCCTGTTTGTGTTTAAGTGTGACCTGTGGATCCACTATCCTAAGAGTTCAGCTCCAACCCTGTTTAAGCATAACTGAAGCACCTAATAAGCTTTTCTGGATCATTTGATATCAAACACTTCCAGGTTTGCTGAAGCAGGTTGGAAATAAACTTTGAAGGACAGTGGGTCCTCAGTAGCAGGGTTGAAAACAGTTTAGTTGTTTGAACAGAAGTTCAAGAAGTCTCACCATTGCACTTCTACAACAGGTGAAACTTCTCGTGAGCCAAGAAGATTTTGCCCGCTATGATCGGCTCCTCCTGCAATGGAGTCTTAACCTAATGACTGATGTGGTTTATTGCCCTCGCAAGAGCTGCAGCATGGCTGTGATGGTTGAGCCTGACCGGACCATGGGCATCTGCCCCTCATGCCAATTTGTTTTCTGCACCCTCTGCAATCGACTATACCACGCCCTCTCTCTCTGCACAAAAAGTAAGACTCCTTTCATACACATAAAAATGATTAAGTCAGTTTTAGTATTGCCATTTATGCATTTAAAAAACCTTTTTATAGAGCAAATATATATAAAGTATACAATTGTTGGTGAAAGCTGAATTAGTTAAAACTGTGGTGAAACATAAAAGAAGTTAATGATATTTGTGTTCATGCCTTGCTTAAGGTTGTGGAGAGCTTAATGCCGAGTAGTCGTCTGGTTAATCTTGTTTTTTTCTTTTGACGTAAGATTATTTTGCTTACCCCATTGGAAGATTATTTTGCTTGTTTTAAGGAAAAACTGACTTAATATTGGCATAATATTTCTCAAAACAAGGCAATATGTTTTGCTTGTTTAGAAAATTCTTCTTGATTTAGGAACTTTTAGATATTTGGACTAGAAACAAGACAAAAAATCTAAGTAAGAAAAGCATTTTTTGCAGTGTTCTTCTCATCACATCACCCCTGTCCTGCAGCAGCTTCATTGGTTACCTGTTCATTTTCAAATTGACTTTAAAATCTTGATGTTAACATTCAAAGCCATCCACAATCTCGCCCCTCCATATTTGTCTGCCCTCATCCACATCCCTCCACTTGTCTGTTCCCTCTTCTCGCCTTTCAACTATGGGCAACAGAGCATTTAGCCGCTCTGCTCCGCGGCTTTGGAACTCAATACCACCTGCCATCAGAAACATTGACTCCCTCACACTAGTCAAATCAAGACTCAAAACCCACTTATTTAAGATGGCTTTTAATACTTAATTAATAATAATAATAATAATTCCTTACATTTATAAAGCGCTTTTCTGGGCACTCAAAGCGCTTTACACACAATGGGGGGATCTCCTCATCCACCATCAGTGTGCAGCATCCACCTGGATGACACGACGGCAGCCATTTTGCGCCAGACCGCACACCACACACCAGCTGATTGGTGGAGAGGAGACAGTGATGAAGCCAATTGGAATATGGGGATGGTTAGGAGGCCATGATGGACGGAGGCCAGTGGGCAGATTTGGCCAGGATGCCGGGGTTAAACCCCTACTCTTTTCGAAGGACATCCTAGGATTTTTAACGACCACAGAGAGTCAGGACCTCGGTTTAACGTCTCATCCGAAAGACGGCGCTCACTGAGCAGTATGGCGTCTCCGTCACTATACTGGGGCATTAGGACCCACACAGACCGCAGGTTGGGCGCCCCCTGCTGGCCTCACTAACACCACTTCCGGCAGCAACCTAGCTTTCCCATGTGGTCTCCCATCCAGGTACTGACCGGGCGCAGCCCTGCTTAGCTTCAGTGGGCGACCATGTGAGAGTTGCAGAGAGCTAGCTGCCGGCCACTTAATTTTATTTGCACTATTGCTGTGTATATTTTATTATTTCTCTTGTTGTTTTATTGCTCTTGTTGATTGTACGGTGTCCTTGAGTTGCTAGAAAGGCGCCTTTAATTAAAATGTATTATTATTATTATTATTACTGAAGCAATATCCTTTATATGCACCTATGACTTTCAGATGATCACCTTTATTATGCATCTTTAATATTGTAATATTACATGTCAATTTTCTTTTTTAAATAACAACATGATTTTACTCTCTTCTACAGTAGAAGAAGAGAACGTACAACGTGTATCACAAAGAAGAATGGCAAGAAACAGAAAAAAGATAAAAAGTGGATTAAAGAAAACACTAAACAGTGTCCAAGCTGTGGCGCTAACATACAGGTCAGCAACTACTAGCTCAGAGATCTCACTTTCGTTATATAAAGATGTAATCTTGTCATGGAATTATTTTGTCCTGATTTATTAGTCAATATGAGTGGATTTTGTTTTACAGAAAGATATGGGCTGCAACAAGATGGCCTGCAGCTTCTGTCAGCAGTATTTCTGCTGGATCTGCGTTTCACCTCTCCAGACAAATGACCCTTACAGCCACTTCAGAGACGAGAACTCTCGGTGCAAGTTAACGTCTTAGGGCGTACTCGCACTATGTACAGTTGCCTTGAACCGGCCCGAAGTATGCTTGTCCTCCCTCCCGTCTCCCCAGATGGCCCGCACTCACATTACATTCGCCCGAACACACTTACGTCATCGATGATGCGCTGTTCGGTAAGAAGCGCTCACGCTCAGCTCAGAGGAGATTTCTTTAGTTATATTGTTTTAGTCGTTTGGGAAGCAGTGACACGCAGTCAAATATTTCGCCGAACAGATCAACCACTTTCGACGCTCATAAACAATCATAAATGAAGTTTATGTATAAACAAATTTCGAGAGGATCACGTGCTTATGATTGCTAGCAGCTGACCCGCATTATCTAATTCACTACGATCCAATCAGATGACTCCTAAACTACTATAAATACCCTGGGGTTTATTCCATTGCTATCTTCGTTTTGAAGAGTCCCCCCTTCCTCCCCTACTCCTTCTTAGACGGTTGACACGGTGGCCTAGTGCGTAGCACTGTCGCCTCACAGCAAGAATGTCTCTGGTTCCTGGCTTTACCAAAAATGTGAGAGTTGCAGAGAGCTAGCTGTCAGCCGGACAATAGAGGAATTGTCTCCAAACTATTCTTCTTCTTCCACTTGTTTTGTCAACACAACGTAGCGTCTCTCTGCTGTATGAACACTATAACAGGTAAAAACAGTCTTCGAAGCTATCATGCGTATTAATTAAGTTGCACCTTATACACAATAGTGCGTGCTGATTGGTTTGAATCAAGTCTTTCTCATGAATTAATGCTGCGCTCACAAACGCGTCACGTTGTACTCACCAGTATAGATAGCCATTCAACATGCTGGAATACACGCAAGAATCTATTCGCCGTGATGCTTCAAAAATGAGTTTCAAACCAGAAGAACAAATTTGCTTGAAATTTTGGGGTTTCCGCCTGGATTTTGCCTACAACTTTTGTTGTAAATTCAAAAGATTGGTATTATTTTAAAGAAAACCCTTTGAATTTTAATAAAACACAATTGAAAGTGATTAAAATGATTTTATATTTTATCTGTGTTATTGTAATGATTCATCATACATTTCTGGATCCATTTGCACACTTTAATAACAGTAAAAGATCACAGGTGGAAACTCACAAACATAAGATTAAATGGGAACTTTCCAGTAGAATAGTCGAAGAGCAGGCGTGGGTCGAGGTTAGGAGAGAGTAATCTTTAACGAGAGACAGGCAGAGATTCGGGGCAGGCGGCTGGCAGATGGAATCGATATAACTACGCAGTGGTCAGGGCAGGCAGATAGCTTCAGAAACGGTAAGACAGTCCAGGTCGATACACAGATAGGCAATAAACAACAGGGTAACGCTCAAAGATGATGGCCGGGGCTAATCAAAACCTCGCACCGAGTGAAAGGATGTGTGCGTTTATATAAAGAGTCTGAAATTGGTTTCAGCTGTATGTAATCAGTCCCAGTCGAGCATTGGGGAAATTAGAACTCAGGCGATGGCTCCCTCTGGTGGTCAAACGAGGAACGTTCATGAGTGGATTTCACAACAGTTATAAATAACCCCACTAAAAAGAGCCACTTTTTTTTGTAAACTCACATTTGAAAGTGTACCTTTTAGGATCTTTGTGGTCTAGGTTGCTGTAATTAGTTTTGGTGGTTCCTGCACATGTCAGTAATCAGAAAAAAGCTAAATGTCTCTATCATAATCTATGCAAAAGTTATTCTACTCCAACGGATAAGAGAACGGAACCCCTTATGTGGGTATTGGGCCAGTACGGACCTTTAAAGTTTAAAGAATGCGGACCAGGTCACGGACCAGGTACCGGGTACACAGAGTTTAGGGGGTAGGGTGAATAGTGGCTTGGCTTATAAATGAAATAATTATACCTGTCAACATTGGGATGCGAAAATAAGGGATATGCCCACCATAATAAGGGATCCCCCATCCTTAACCCTCCCCCCTTAAAAAAATCCCCAAATTACTAAATATGTTCATTTGGAGCTGCTTCATTGTAAATAAACAGTTAAATGGTCAGTAATATGTTTTATTAATATTATTTACAAAAGCAAAAAATAAATAGTATTCATTAGCAGCAAATACATTTGCAAACAGTTCAGCTTATTAAAATTAATAGCTATTATAATGAAATAGAAACAAGCTATCAAATCTCATTAACCGTTTCTTCACTGTATAACATACACATTCTGATTAAAGAGCAACAAATGAATCTCTTATTTATTTAGATTTTTTTGTTTGATTATGTAATTTACATTAAACAACAGGTGGGATTTTAAAAATGCACACATCTAACGTTATAATGAAGGCGTTTGTCTGCTTTCCTGACTTGTTATGCTCATTTAGGATGAAATTAGTTGTGTTTGAAAAACCCCCCACCAAGATCGACATCTTTAGATGTTATTAATATTAATTATGTGTATATATCTGTTTAAACATGCACCCAAAACCCTAACTTTCATTCCACTTCAAATCGCGGGTACAGAATGCATTTGGGAAACAGCGTCTATTTTACTCTATGGAGCGCGTCAGCTGACAGTCACGCACTGCTATATGACTGTTTTGAGGATTGCATATGAAGGGGCGACGGCTTTTAAGAGCAAGGGGTGGTCCCTGGTGGCTTGGCAGTATGGGTTGCGCATAGGAAGGCTTTGCTCGTTAAAATTTTTTTGCCACCTCTTCCTCAAGACTGAAAATACAGGAGAAATACATGAATATACCTTTACGGGATGATAGCAGGATAGATCTGTAAAATACGGAAGTATCCTGGGAAAAACGGGGGGGTAACAGGTATGAAAATAATGCACTTTCCATGTAAAAAAAAAGGGCTACTGTTTATGGGCTCTGTAAACACAGGGCTCTGTTTTAATCAGTTTTGGGGGAACTGTTCCATTAAGTGATGCTGAAGCTGCTGGTGTTCTTCACATGCTTACAAAACAGGTATTTTCTTGCACTTTGTCGGTTTATGAATCATATAACCAAGAAATCGCAATTATTTCCCCACATTTATTTATTAGCTTGTAACTGATCTAATTTGTCACCCATAAACAGTACTTATGTCTTTTTTCACTTTGCACAAAATGTGGAATAAACCTCTGTTTTTGGACGGTGATGTGAATCAATGTTTTAGCGTTTTATTGCTTTGGTTATAAAAGCATTTGAATTTGTGGTGGTCAAACTGAACATTAAGAAAGACAGAAATAAAATTGTCCAATTAAGTTTCATGGTCGATTTTTTTTTTTTTTTTTTTACTGACTACATGTTTACAGGTTTGCACTACTACTGATGTGTTTTGTTAAGCTTTTAAAACATAGTTTTATACGTTTAATTATTTAAATTAATTATAAAAGCTATATAAATGCTATAATAACTGCACATTATGGATCATTTGTTAAGCATTAGCAAACACTTCACTATTTGTAACATGTCACATGTCTTGTGACTATACCCTTAATTATGTAGAATAATAAGGCTTAATTGTTAGAATGGGTATATATATATATATATATATATATATATATATATATATATATATATATATATATATATATATATATATATATATATATATATATATATATATATATATATTCTAAATACATATATATTTCTGCTGTAAAGTTAGGGATTTTATTATGGGACTCTATGGAATTGACTATTTTGAACCCAGCCTCTAGCGGCCAGTCGAGGAATTGCAGTTTCAATCACTTCCGTACTGGGCTTCACAGGGAGGAGACTGAAGCTTGGAAAGATAAAGGTGAGCAAATCTTTTATTTTCCCTGCTCAAACTCTCATTCAGAATAATACAATTTTGAAGTGACTACTGCAGTGATTATTAGTAGTTGTTAACCTAACTGTTGACATGTAAAATTTGGTGTTAACTCATTTCATTAAATTGTAGTTAGCTATGTGACTACAGTTTGACAGTTCTTTCCAATAGTTTAGTTAATTCTACATATTTGAAAGTATCGTACAATAAGTAATAGGATTTGCCGTCCTGAACTGTCTATTCATCTGCACCTAACTTGTTAGCTGCATTATTATGTCTGAATGAATGTTCAGATGCGCTATAAAGGTCAATATGTATTACATAATATATTAGCGCATAATAAGGGACCGTCAGAAAATTGCACTCGCTGCATTAAAACGTTTGCATTGTTTAATTTTTATTTCCACGAGTAATCAGTTCACATAACATGCACAAATCATAATTATCCATGCACAAGTAACTTCAATCACATTATAAATGTGATTTTGTAAAAGGGAGTATTATAAACGGGACACGGTGAAGTTGGGTAAGTTGTAACACAATGTTTAAACATTTTTACACATGCTGGCATAACATAACATATTACATTTACTGCCAAATTAACACTATATTGAGGAAAAATGTGCCCAAAATATCACCTCTATGTTCATGCATCATGTTCCATTTTCCAGTTATCAGAATTTGAATTCATTGTTCAAATCGATCTATCTGGTTTTATATTGAGCTCAGGAATGGTCCAATGTCAGCCAATCAGGAAGCCCAATCAGATGAACTGCTGGCTCTGGCAAGCATATATGATGACGAAGAGTTTCGCAGGACAGAATCAAGTCAGAAGGGTGAGATCCATCTGTGCCTCGAGCTTCCTCCTGACTTCAGACTGCTGATCAATGGTGAGAGTTTATGCAAGAGTTGGTTTATTGGACAGTTGTCTAGAGCAGTGTTTCTCAGCTGGTGGGTCGCGACGAGAACATTTTTAGTGGGTCGCGGAGTGTGTGGTTAAAAAAACAACAAAAGTTTATTTTTTAAGTTATTTTGCTTATACCGGACTTTTATTTTGAAATGTGTGCGCAACAACCGTACAGTTTGACATGTGAAATTTAATTTAATTATTGCAAGAAAAAAATGTTCAAGCGCAAGTACGAAAAAGACTTAAAGCCTCAGTGTCAAATGTAGTGAGGTGCTCTCATAAGAGAGCATGAAACCTTCTAAATTAAAACATTTAGAAACCATAAAACATGTTTTTTTAACAGTTTATTATTAACAGTATTTGTCGATTTTACTTTTTGTTAAATTACAGCAATAAAATATTGTTTATATGTAAGTCTTGGTGAATTTCTTGTATCTGTCACTACTTGTTTATGTTAACAAATAAATGCAAATGAAGTATAATTCCTAAAATTGTATTATAGTTCCTAAAAATTTGGGTCGCGGCTTGATGACCACACTGTAAAAAAAATAAATCGTAAAAAAAAGGTCAAATGACTGGCAGCTACGGCTAACAAAAACCACAAAATTACGGTAAAATTTCTTTGTTTAAATAAAGTGCAAAAACTAATAAATCTACAGATATTTTCATTAAAATATTTACAGAAAAACACTGTTATTTTACAGACTTTTCCTAGATTCCAAGTCATTTGACCTTTTTTTTACGATTTTTATTTTTTTTTACAGAGCAAGTATTTACAATTTATTTTAATTTTACGTAATTTTAAATGTACTTAAAAAACAGGAAAAAACACTAAATAATGTCAATTTTTTTGTAAAAAACTGACAAATTGCTGTCATTTGTCATTACTTATATAGTACATAAAATAGCAGTCAAGCCATTAATTTACAGATAATGTTTGTAATTTTTACGAACTTTTAAATATAAATTAAAATAACAGAAAAATTACTGTATAAATAATACTGTAATTTCCCTGTATAAAAAACAAAATTGTCAGTAATTTGTCTTTAATAATAAAGTACCTAAAATGAAAGTCAAACGGTTAATTTAGAGAGATTGGTTGTCATTTTACTAAGTTTTGAATATAATGTGAAATGACAAAAAAACGACTGTAAAAAATTTAAGGATATTTTCTGTAAAATTAGTTTTTTTTTCTTACAGTACATGTAAAAATGATGGTCCCATGGCCAAACCAGTTGAGAACCCCTGGTCTAGAGTGCTTGAGCTCCAGCTGGATTCTCTCTGTGCCTGCTATAAACTATGTTGTACTTTGAACTGTGGTACTATTAGTGACACCAAAGGGAATGTATTGTACTGTATACTGTTAGCAACAAAAGTCATAATTTGACTGAAAATACAAATAGCAACTATTTAAAGATGTTTATTCTTGTTGTTTTTAAAACAACTACACTTTTAAACTTCTTTCATTTACAGTTCACCAAGTAAAGAGTTATCAATGAAAGGAGCTGTAACTGAACTTAATGTGCACAGGAATGAACCTGACCCACTTTTCATGAGTTCATTTGAAGAAAGTTGCTAAAATGAACCATGAGCAAAATATCAATATCATTAGCCCTTTGCACATGAATTATGCATATTGAAACACAAATAATCTTGTTTTCACCTCAGAGTAAAACCGTAGTTTTGACTCATTAAATTAAGAATAGTAATGTCACTTACTCAACCCAAGCTCATTCTGGAAACGTAGCCCTGCGGACGTTTCTGGAGACCGCGATTTACGTGGCCGGAGGTATGTAAAGGCCGCGTTTGTTTTTTTTCGAGCGAACGCTGCGGGGCGGTGTGGCGCCGGTCCGCTCCTCCTCTTTGCGCTCGCCGGCCGACGGCTCGCCTCCGAGTGGAGGGCTTTCCTGATGCAATCAGTTTGTCCGCTTAGCTCACAGCGTTGCGTCGGCGGAGCGGAGGCCCTGGAGGAGGAGCCGGAGCCGGCCGCGGTGGACGACGACTGGGATCGAGTCTGGGGAACAGCAGGTTCCGGAAATCAGGTAAGACGAAAAACGGAATCCAAAAAATAAGGGCGAGAATGCGGCGGGATCCGAAAACGCGGTCGAAATCGAAGACGAGGGCTTTTGCTTTTTTTTTTCGATCTGGCGGCTTTTCGCACGAGAACGGCGCAGGCGCGAATGCCACGCGCTCCCGAGAGGCGCCCGAGACGCGAAAAAGCGCCCACAGCGGCCTCTCGCTGATCCGCGAAAACAAAAAAACGCTTGAATACGTACCTCCCGGGACGTAAATTGCGGTCCGCAGAAACGTCCGCGGGGCTACGTTTCCACAATGAGCCCGGGTTGCACTTACTTCACAGACAAAATAAACTTACACAGAATTCAGATAGAAGTGCTTTAATTATTACTTGTATTATGCATTAAGTATTTTTTAAAATCAATTGCTAAAAACTTTTAGCAAAAAAAAACTTAAAAAAAAAACTTTGGTCACACTTTACAATAAGGTTCATTAGTTAATGTTAATTAATGCATATACTAACATGAACAAACAATGAACAATACATTTACTACAGCATTTGTTCATGTTAGTTAACATTAGTAAATGAAAATACAGTTGTTCATTGTTAGTTCATGTTAACTCATGGTGCATTAACTAATGTTAACAAGCACGTACTTGGATGTTAATAATACATCAGTAAATGTTCAATTATAATTAATAAATGCTGTACATGTGTTGTTCATGATTAGTTCATGTTAGTAAATGCATTAACTAATAAACCTTATTGTAAAGTGTCACCAAAACTTTTTTATGTAATTATGAAGATCTGTTGCATGTCCTCTGCAGAGTCTTCTACACAGTATGTTTTTCTGCATATGTTTCATAGGGCAGACACGTGTAGAGGTTGATGTTTCCTTTTTGCCGCCCTTGGTTCTGAGTTTTGAACTACCCACAGACTATCCTTCATCATCTGCTCCAGTCTTTACTCTGAGCTCCATTTGGCTATCGAGAGTCCAGGTTTGTCATTTCAGCATTTTAAATTATTGAAATAGTTTTATTTTAAAGAACATTAGAGCTGTTTTTTTAGACTTTAGTTTTGATTTGGAGGGATTACCCAATTGGTTGGCAATATAGTATACAATACACACTAAAGTTAAAAGAAACCATTAGAAGTCTCGTATAACATCTTGTAGTTTTGATATAATGACACAACCATTTAGATTATCTATTCTCGATTAATACATTGTTTAATGTGTAAATAGATCACAACACTTTGCAAGAGACTGGATGAACTTTGGGAAGAGAACAGGGGCAGTGTGGTTCTTTTTACCTGGATCCAGTTCCTAAAGGAAGAGACTCTGCAGTTTCTGAACATCCAGTCTCCACTTGAGATCCAAACCAACGGTGTCCAGCCTCAGTGTGAATCTGCTGAGAGCCAAGCAGCAGCTGCTGCTGTAGAAGAGCTGGACCAGCGAGTAGTTCAAGTAGCTGATCCTCACAGTGATTTATTAACCCAGCTGCTGGATTTTAATGAAGCTCAGAAGAAGAAGGTCTTTGAGGCCACAGTTTTTACCTGTGGAATTTGCTTTTCTGAGAACCTGGGCTCTAAATGTGTGCTCTTCAAAGAGTGTCAGCATGTGTACTGCAAGACCTGCGTTAAGGAGTACTTTGAGGTCCAGATTAAAGATGGCAAAGTCCAGTTTCTCTCCTGTCCTGAGGCAGAATGCACCTCCCTGGCTACTCCTGCACAGGTACTTTTTCTTCTGTTTATCCACTGTCCTGCAGAGTTCAGCTCCAACAAAATGTAAACATAATTGAAGCAGCTTATCAGGCTTTTCAGTATAATTTGATAGCAAACACGTGCATGTGTGCTGAAGCAGGTTGGAAATATACTTTGCAGGACAGTGGGTCCCAATGAGCAGGGTTAAAGACCACTGCCTTAGCTGTTTGGACAGAAGTCTAGGTAACACCACTGCACTTCTACAACAGGTGAAACTTCTCGTGAGCCAAGAAGATTTTGCCCGCTATGATCGGCTCCTCCTGCAGTGGAGTCTGAACCTAATGACTGATGTTGTTTATTGCCCTCGTGTGAGTTGTTGCATGGCTGTGATGCTCGAACCTGACCGGACCGTGGGCATCTGCCCTTCATGCCGATTTGTTTTCTGCACCACCTGCAATCGAACATACCATGGCCTCTCCATCTGCAAAGAAAGTAAGAACAAAACATAATGTCCTTTCATCCATGTTTGTATGTGTACAGGCCATCCGACACACACTGATACATTACAGGGCCACTCAACACTCCTCTATAGAGATGAACACCCTGTTCATTCTCCTCTCTGCTGGTTTATTGAACAGTAATTGTCAAAATCAAAATAGCAACGCACCAGCAATGCGCCTCAACACGCCTCCTTTTTTAGACCAGAAAACATATGGGTGCACATATAGGGCTCTATTTTGATGGTCCATGCGCAAAACGCAAAGCGCAGGGCGCAAACGCTTTCAGGGCATGTCAGAATCCATACTTGCTTATTTACGGACGAGAAAATGTGCTTTGCGCCGTGGCGCATGGTCTAAAAGGGTTGAGTTTATTTTCTTAATGAGTTATAGGTGTGTTTTGAGAATAAACCAATCAGACTCTCATCTCCCATTTCCTTTAAGAGCCAGCTGCGTCACTCCATAAGCGCATTTGCTATTTACACGACGTAAAGTAAGTTCGCTTTTGCTCTCATGGATAGGGAAACCTTTACACACAGACATCAATTAGTCTAAAAATAATTAATTTCGTTTGTTAAGCGCAAAGATTCGTTTCAAAACTATTTCTAAATTCAGTTCTAATTTCCAGCAACGAATAAATGAACAATAATAACGAAGTGTGCTCAAAATACTGAGTTATTTCCAAATACACCTGCCATGCCCCATATGGTCTAAAACCTGACAGGTGGGCAAATCTAAGCTTGTTTTTAATAAAACAAATATAAATATGGATATAATAAATAATACTGCTAATAATAATAACATTATACAAAAGCAAATTGTTATGAATGAACTGAAAAAGCCTCCAGAGATGAAGAAGACATAAAAGTAGTGATTTTTCATATTTATGTAGGCTAGAAAATAATATGTTTTGTAATATTTAATCCTTTATATTTATATCAGTATTTGTTTATATATAATATATATTATAGCCTATATATAGGCCTATCTTTGATATTAAATTTTTTTCAAATGTAAAGATATTTGCCTATTGCTCTGCATCTTGTGTGTAGGCTATTATGCAGTGTGTAAGCAAGGCGCAACTCTGCGCTCGACTTTAGACCGGGTTTGTTTTGGTCTAATGAAAAATCTATTATAGTTTCTCAAAATAGCAACACACCAGCAGTGCGCCTCAGAACGCCTTCCTTTTTAGACCAGAACGCCTATGGGCGCACATATGAGCGCTAATGCATTTGCTATTTAAAGAGCGTGGCACAACGCCTCAAAACGGCTCTTGCGCCAAGCTGAAACAAGCAAACAAGTATTGCGCCTCGCCTTGTGCCACATTGGGCGTATGATATAGGGCCCATAAGCGCAAATGCATTTGCTATTTAAACAGCATGGTGCAACACGTCAAAATGACTCTTGCGTCGAGCTGAAACTAGCAAACAACAAATGCGTCGCGCCTTTCGCTGCATTGCACAGTGTGTATGATAGAGCCCTAAGAATGATCGTCTAAATGAGCTATAATGAGCCAAGTTTAAAGCAATGGGCAATAGCAGAATGTCAAATATAACATTATAATACAGTTTTAGAAATACTTGTTTGCATATATATTTCAGCATGTTTTTTTAATCTTTGCAGTCGAGCTTCGTCGGTTGAAAGAAGCCCGAGAAAAAGAGCAGAAGTTAATTGAAGAAAAAGAAAGGATTGAATATGAAAAGCAACTGGAAGAGATAGAAATGGAGGACACTTCCAGCGATGACTGGTTGATTAAAAACTGTAAACGGTGCCCGGCATGTGGGACTAACATACAGGTCAGCGTCTACTAAAACAGAACTGACACAAGAGATTATTTTGATTATACCAATTTGGCCTATTATGCATTTAAGGACCTAAACCTGTTCATCTTTTTTAAATATTGATGCTTGTAATGCAGAACTCATTTTATTCACCTTGTTTTTTTTTGTTGTTTTGTTTTTCTTATAGAGAATAGGAGGTTGTAACAAGATGATCTGCTCTTGCTGTCGACAGTATTTCTGCTGGTACTGTCTTGCAGTTCTCAATGGAACTGACACCTACCTTCACTTCAAATCCCCATGCTTTAAGCAGACAAGTGCTTGATTAATATCTGTAGTAATGCACATCCTCGAGCGTGCATAGTCATGTGTTGTGCCACAAAATCCATGTCTGTGACTTTTATTTGGGTTTACTTGTTGATTTTTATGCATGTTCTTCCTATGTTTGCGTGGGTTTACATGTAGTAGGTGAATTGGGTAAGCTAAAATGGCCGTAGTGTATGTGTGCGAATGAGAATTATGGATGTTTTCCAGTGATGGGTTGCGGCTGGAAAGGCATCCGCTCCATAAAACCAAAAAGCATAGAATCACCAAGAGGCGACACCCTAGTGCAATTTGTAAAACGGCCACTAGATGGCGCGGCGGCCATTTTGGAATGAAAACTCCGATAGAGCAAAAGCAAATTATAAGTTTTTAAAATAAACTGTTAAAAGTGCTGATGATTGTGATTGTAAGTGCTGTATTGTCGTCTTTCAGGTTGTATCTCAGCTTTATTGCGTTTTTAAAATAAATTAATAAAAAACAAAGCAGCTGCTTGCCATCACGACAACAATTAGATCCAATGGACAGCCGATCACTTTTACTCCCAAATGGCAGAATCCGGGCCTGTTGCTGGGCGATGCTGTTGCAATGGAACAGCATATGCATTGGTAAAGCATATGCTGGATAAGTTAACGGTTCATTCCGCTGTGGTGACCCCAGTTTAATAAAAGGACTAAGCTTAAAAGAGATTTTATATATATATATATATATATATATATATATATATATATATATATATATATATTAACCTTCCCCCAAATGCTGAAAAAACTTTATAGTTCCAAGGTACTGATGATAAATGGGTTTAAAGTTGCATACATTTAGAATTTTTTCTTTTTTCCACATCTCTTTCTCTTTCTTTCTTTCTTAATCGTCCTTTCTCTTTCCTTTTTTCCCCTCACCATTTACAGCAAACACTGTGCCATTGTTCAATGACAATGATCATTTTATTTACCTGTCAGAGTATGTTTGTGGCGAAATTTGATTGGTTGCTCCCATATATGTACTGACCAATGACATTTCAATTTAATTGACAAATGAAAACGAGAAGAAATCGGCTACATGACAAAATAAAGCTATTGGCAAATAGAGAGGGATAAGTCTTTGCCAAATGATATTTAAAATGGGCATTTAATTTATTATTATTAATAATAATATATAGGCCTATTAATATTAAAACATTAATTAAATAAAATGTTTCAAATGTGCATATTTATTTATACATACTATTGTATACAGTTGAAGTCAGAATTATTAGCCCCCTTTAAATTTTTTTCTTTTTTAAATATTTTCTAAATGATGTTTAACAGAGCAAGAAAAATTTTACAGTATGTCTGATAATATTTTTTCTTCTGGAGAAAGTCTTATTTGTTTTATTTCAGCTAGATTAAAAGCAGTTTTCAATTTTTTAAACACAATTTTAGGGACAAAATTATTAGCTTCTTTAAGCTGTATTTTTTCTCAATAATCTACAGAACATCGTTATACAATAACTTGCCTAATTACCCTAACCTGCCTAGTTCACCTAATTAACCTAGTTAAGCCTTTAAATGTCACTTTAAGCTGTATAGAAGTGTCTTAAAAAATATCTAGTCAAATGTTATGAACAGTTATCATGGCAAAGATAAAATAAATCAGTTATGAGAGATGAGTTATTTAAACTATTATGTTTAGAAATGTGTTTTAAAAAATTGCTCTACGGTAAACAGAAATTAGGGAAAAAATGAACAAACGGTCTAAAAATTCAGGGGGGCTAATAATTCTGACTTCAACTGTATATTTATATTTAAATGTATTGTTTGATAAAATGACAATTTTATGTCTATTTGTCCATTTAGAGTGGATTTAATATTAATGTACATTTTTATTATTTGATGAATCAACATTTTAAAACATGAATAACTGTTATATAACTGTTTATTAACCTATGCATCTAAATATATTTTAAATGTGCTGTTGTATTGCTTTGTTAAATGACATTTAGAAACAAATTATATACATTAAATGTCTTTTATTTGTCCATTTAAAATGTGATTTATTTGTATACATTTTTATGTTTCAACTATTAAATTAATCATTTGAATCTTCGTTTTATTTTTAAGTGGCACTCATGATTCTCCATAGTAAATACTTTATTTTGTGTAAAGTTATGGGTTTTATTATGGTGGAGTTTCTTTTGAAATCAGCCTCTAGCGGCCAGTCGAGGAATTGCAGTTTCAGTCACTTCCTTATTGGCTTCACTGGGGATACCGGCAGGAGACTGACGCCTGGGAAGAGCAAGGTGAGCAAATCTTTAAATTTTCCTGGCCGAATGCTAATTCAGAATAATAAAAGTTTGAAGTGAACACTTCAGTTATTATTTAGCATGGTTGGTAACATATTTGTTGACATGTATGTGTTAACGCCTTTCATTTAAAGTTATTATGTAGTTGGTTGGCTATTTGTTATAGTTATAAAGTCTTCATACTTGACAACATGTTGTATTAGGATATGGTCCCCTGAACAGTCCATTAATGTTTGTCTTAACACCAAACTTGTTGTTAGCTGCATTTTGCTGTCTTTGTTTGAATGTTCAGATGCGCTGTAATGGTCAGTGTGTATTACATAATATATTCGCGCATGATAAGGGACCGTCGGAAAATTCCACTCATTGCGTTAAAACGTCGGGAATGGCTAATTTTTATTTAGACTTGTAATAATCAGTGCAAATAACTTGAACAAATCACATTCAGACATATATTATTAATAACAATTAAAAGTCACAATAAATGTTTTAGAAAGGACACAAAGTAATTATTGATTTACATAGCCTGTGTATATTTGTCAGTACTTCTATTATGTTAAATTAATGCAAGGGTGTAACACATTGTTTAAACATTTCTACACATGCTAGCATAATAAAAACCGTCCCGGTGTGTACAAGCCTTAAACATTTACTCAAGGGAAAGTAAAAGTACACATCCTTAAAACTACTTAGTAAATTACAGTAGTTTGAGTATTTGTAATTTGTTACTTTACACCGCTGTGCATATCTAGAACCCTTCGTGGATTCATTCTATTGTTAAGTGTGACGTCACGCGAAGCGGCTTCCAGGTCCAAACGCTCTATACAATTAATATTAATATTAATTGGAAAGCTACCTGGTCAATACCCTTTAAATTTTGCCTTTTAAATAAGGTTAAAGAAGTGCACTTTAAAATACTACACAAAATGTATCCTTGCAAAGCAACTTTATCTAAATTCATGGATATTAAGAGTACTTGCACATTTTGTAATATACATGAGGAAGACTTATATCATCTTTTCTATAACTGTGATGCCTCTCTTAAATTTTGGAATGATGTTAGTGACGTGTTATTTGGGCAAAGAAATGTTAATTACAGGCTATCTTTAAAAGATGTTATTTGCACTTTTTCACACACAAAAAGAACATTCGAGTATGTTGTTAACGTCTACATTTTACAAGGTAAATATTTTATACATAAACAGAAATTTGCGAAGTGTATACCAAAATGTAATATTATTTTATTAGAAATGAAAAATCTGAAAAAGTCTCTAATGCAAATTAAAAACAAAAAGAATGATTTGATGTTAGATTTCATGAAGGAATTTTTTTTCTAGTTCTGATCCCCCGCTGTAGTCGATGATTGTATCCTAAGTTATTATTTTAGTTTATATGTATAGAAGTATTTTGTAATATTTTTATTTTTTTATCTTAATTATTAATTTTTTTTTTTTGCAATTTTTTATAATTTTTTTTCTCCTGTTATGTTTTTGCTTCATTATCATTTCTGGTTGTTGTTGTTGTAACTATAGTAATGTTTATGGATATAGCATATATCTGAATCATTGTATTATTACTTTATGTATTGTTTCAAAACTATAATAAAAAAAAAATAAAAAAAGCGCTCTATTCAACTGAATGGGGAGACTCATGAAATGGTAAAATAAACGTTTACAAAGCGATTTAATACTTAAGAAAATCACGATCGCAATATATATGTCCATGCCTAATATCTGATGGCCAGAAAGTGATTATTTTTTTATAAATTGTTAAATTTTTGGTATTTGTTATGCAGCAAGCCCAGAGATTGTTGTGTACACTATGATTTTATATAAAATTAACTTTAATGTGTGATAGGAATAAAACGTGATCATAAACGAATGATTTCTCCACTCAAATGAATGGCGGCTTGAACCCGGAAACAGTATTACATACGTCACCAACACGTCACCACTTAACAAGCGGATACAAAGTAAGAAAGTCAAAAAGGGCTAGATGTGCTTCACACTACTCATTTTGAGTTAACATCAGTAAATTGAAACTTTTTTTTTAAATGTATTTTTTACTTTTCATAAAATGACTTTGTACCGACTACATATTTAGTTATATTTACTTTGCATTCAATTATACTTGTATTACAAATACATATTTTGATCGCAAACTTCAGTCTATATATCTGAACTGGCAGACATATATCTATCTTCCAGTTATCAGAATTTAAATTCATTGTTAAAATTGTCAGCATATGCTCTTACTGTATATTGAGCTCAGGAATGGTCCAATGTCAGACAATCAGGAAGCCCAATCAGATGAACTGCTGGCTCTGGCAAGCATATACGATGAAGAAGAGTTTCACAGGACAGAATCAAGTCAGAAGGGTGAGATCCATCTGTGCCTCGAGCTTCCTCCTGACTTCAGACTGCTGATAAAGGGTAAGAGTTTATGCAAGAGTTGGTTTATTGGACAGTTGTCTAGAGTGCTCGAGCTCCAGCTGGAGTCTCTCTTTGTCTGCTATGAACTATGTTGTACTTGAAACTGTATTGTACTTTAAATTGTGATGCCATTATTCAAAATGATAAATATCATTAGAAGTAACATGAATTATTTGTATTAAACTAAAAATGGTGTTTTTACCATGCAGTTAAGCCTATATGGTGAAATTCTTTAAGGTAAATTCGAAATTGTGATAGAAATGTCACTTCATGAACAAAACAAAATTACACCGCATCCAGTGCTGTACCTTTAACTTGCAGTGCACATTCAGGGTTTTATTTTTAATCACAATCAATTCGTAAAAAAATAGGTTGCATGTGCACTACATAGTCTTCATGAATATGTTTTTCTGCATATGTTTCATAGGGCAGACACGTGTAGAGGTGGATGTTTCCTATTTGCCGCCCTTGGTTCTGAGTTTTGAACTACCCACAGACTATCCTTCATCATCTGCTCCAGTCTTTACTCTGAGCTCCATTTGGCTATCGAGAGTCCAGGTTTGTCATTTTTAGCATTTTGAATGATCAGATGTTTTTACATTATCACCATACTTGGTCATGCCATGACATTCTATTCCGTTTTATTGATTTCCTTGAATTCACTGAGTTCCTGAGAGCAAATCATTCCATCAAAAATGTTTGTAGAAGCTTTTGCATGCCTAGGTTTTATACTCTAGTGACCATAGAAGGGCTTAAAACACCTGAATTTAGTGACTTAAAGGAGTGCCCCAAACTTTTGGCAATATAGGTTTTAATACACATTAAGGGCTCTATTTTGACGGTCCATGCGCAGAGCGCAAAACGCAGGGCACAAATGCTTTCAGGGCGTGTCAGGACGCGTTTTTGCTAATTTAAGGACGGGAAATCTGCCTTGCGCCACGGCGCATGTTCTAAAAGGGTTGAGTTTATTTTCTTAATGAGTTATAGGGGTGTTTTGAGAATAAACCAATTAGAATCTTATCTCCCATTACCTTTAAGACCCAGCTGCGTCACGCCAAGAGCGCATTCGCCATTTACAGGACGCAAAGTAAGTCTAAGTGGAAAAAATGAGCATTTCACTAGCAAACAGTAAACAGTTAACAGTTTTTAACAGAAAACAGTTAAACAGAGCATCTACTGCGTGAGAATGAGAGATAATGGATCACTTTCACATTCGCTCTTGGATAGGGAAACCTTTACGCGCAGACATCAATTAGCCTATAAATAATTAATTTCGTTTGTTAAGCGCAAAGATTCGTTTCAAAACTATTTCTAAATTCAGTTCTAATTTCCAGCAAACGAATAAATGAACAATAATAACAAAGTGTGTTCAAAAACCTGAGTTCTATCCTAAAACACATGCTGTGCCCCATATGGTCTAAAACCTGACAGGTGGGCAAATCTAAGCTTGTTTTTAATAAAACAAACACAAATATGGATATAATAAATAATACTGCTAATAATATTAACATCATACAAAAGCAAATTGTTATGAATGAACTGAAAAAGCCTCCCGAGATGAAGAAGACATAAAAGCAGTGATTTTTCATGTTTCTGTAGGCTAGAAAATAATATGTTTTGTAATATTTTAATCCTTTATATTTATATTCTGTATCTATTCTTATAATATCCTATATATATCCTTACTATTTACATTTTTTCATATGTAAAGATATTTGCCTATTGCTCTCTTGTGTGTATTAAGCAGTGTGTAAGCGAGGCGCGACTCTGCACCGGAGTTTAGACCGGGTTAGATTTGGTCTAATGAAAAATCTATTACAGTTTCTTAAAATAGCAACGCGCCAGCGGTCCGCCTCAGAACGCCTTCCTTTTTAGACCAGAACGCCTATGAGCGCACAAATGAGCGCTAATGCATTTGCTATTTAAACAGCGTAGCGCAACGCCTCAAAACCACTCTTGCGCCAAGCTGAAACTACCAAAAGACTATTGCGCCGCGCCTTGCGCCACACTGCGCCGGGTGTATGATAGGGCCCAATATCTAAAGCACAATGTCACATCTTATATAATTTTAACGATTATTCTGTCTTTTTGGACATTATATTGACATAATGATAATTACACAACCATTCAGATGACCTCTGCTCAGTTAATATATTGTTTATTGTATAAATAGATCGCAACACTTTGCAAGAGACTGGATGAACTTTGGGAAGAGAACAGGGGCAGTGTGGTTCTTTTTACCTGGATCCAGTTCCTAAAGGAAGAGACTCTGCAGTTTCTGAACATCCAGTCTCCACTTGAGATCCAAACCAATGGTGTCCAGCCTCAGTGTGAATCTGCTGAGAGCCAAGCAGCAGCTGCTGCTGTAGAAGAGCTGGACCAGCGAGCAGTTCAAGTAGCTGATCCTCACAGTGATATATTAACCCAGCTGCTGGATTTTAATGAAGCTCAGAAGAAGAAGGTGTTTGAGGCCACAGTTTTTAGCTGTAAAATTTGTTTTTCTGAGAACCTGGGCTCCAAATGTGTGCTCTTCAAAGAGTGTCAGCATGTGTACTGCAAGACCTGCGTGGAGGAGTACTTCAAGATCCTGATTAAAAATGGTGAAGTGCAGTTTCTTTCCTGTCCTGAGCCAGAGTGCACCTCCCTGGCTACTCCTGCACAGGTACTTTTTTGTTTGTGTTTGTGCCATTGTAAAACCTGGAGACCCGCCAGTGGCGTAGCGGACAGGCCCGCGGGGGGGCCCTGCGGTATTAGGGGGCCCTGCGTCGTTGCGATTTTCAATAATTGAAAATCTGGCAATCGCAATAATCAAACCCCTGGGAACAACTGTGGTCGGAACCAAAGTTCACAGGTCTGTGTTCTCTGAACTCCTTTCAAACGGTGGACTACTTCATTCTGATTGCTTGCTGCCAAACCGCGTCATAGCTCATTACCATAAAGTTGACTTGATTTCAAGTCCTCCTCGACGCCCACACCGGAAAAGACCCGCCACGCTGCTCATCGCCACCGGTTCTCATTGAAAATGAATGACTTCCGGCTACTTTGACGCTCTCGCCGCTTGTTTGTGAACGCTACCCCACGTCGTCGCTCCACCCCGCCCCCCTTTCCCGCTCCTTAGTTTGTGAAGGCTTCCCCGCAATGTCACTCCACTTCCCGCTCCTCAATTTATGATCGCTCCCTTGCGTCGTCGCTCCACCGACTCTCCCCGTCCCCTCAGTTTGTGATCTCTCCACCCCCCCCTTTCATCAGGGGGCCCCCTCAGTGATCCCTGCAGGGGGGCCCCCACATTTTGCGCTACGCCACTGAGACCCACTATCCTGCAGAGTTCAACTCCAACTGTAATTAAACATACCTGAAGCAGGTTGTAAATAATCTTTGCAGGACAGTGGGTCCCAAGAAATAGGGTTACAGAGCTGCCTTAGCTGTTTGAACAAAAGTTTAACTAACACCACTGCACTTCTACAACAGGTGAAACTTCTCGTGAGTGAAGAAGATTTTGCCCGCTATGATCGGCTCCTCCTGCAGTGGAGTCTGAACCTAATGACTGATGTTGTTTATTGCCCTCGTGTGACTTGTTGCATGGCTGTGATGCTCGAGTCTGACCGGACCGTGGGCATCTGCCCCTCATGCCAATTCGTTTTCTGCACCACCTGCAAACGAACATACCATGGCCTCTCCATCTGCAAAGAAAGTAAGATCACACTGAAATGTCCTTTTATCCATGTTTGTGTGTGTGTGTGCAAATGGCTTTTGTTAAGATATGGTTAAGTGCTTCTTGAAAGTCTTTAACTTCAACAAGCAGTTTGGTTTAAGGCTCATTTAAGACTCATTTGATTAGTCTCTGGCTCCAAACCAGCACGCAAACTGCCTTGGTGCTAACAATTATGTGCTTGCATACACAGTCAGGTCTAACAAGAAAAGTTGGATTACATCAAAATTTGCTGAACAGTACTGAACTGTACCGCTCAGTGGAAACGAGAGTGAATCTGTGTCTCATTCAGCTCATCTGCAGTCTCCTTCAGATGTTTTATGTTGTAGTTTACAAAAATCTTAAGTCAAACCATTCTTTTTTTTTCGCTTAAAATTTCGACATCACACAGTCAAATCTAATCATTAGTTGAGTGAATTGTTACATCCTTAATTCAGTGATTGTGTCCCAATTCAGAAATGTTTTGCTCATACTGTATGTGACGGATCAGGGAAGGACAGCGAAGGCGGACTGATCCAAGGGCAATGCATGTTTCACATTGTCCACAGCCTAAGATTTTTACTGCTGGCACCATTGAAACCGGCATTTGTCATTGGCACCAGTGACTAAAGATTTGGCTATAGCAGCCTGACCATAAATATTGACCTGTGGAGCTCCCAAAGAAACAGTTTTGGTGGAAGCAGAAGAGTTGTGTCAGGATTTTGCCCCATGTTATTTTAGTTTTTTCCTTTTTCTGATTTGGGGTTGTATATTATATTATATTATATTATATTATATTATATTATATTATATTATATTATATTATATTATATTATATTATATTTTACAGTTGTAAAAATATACTTTTACATACAGTACATGTTTCAGCATGTTTTTTAATCTTCTTTTGCAGTTCAGCTTCGCATGTTGAAAGAAGCCAGAGAAAAAGAGCAAGAGTTACTTGAAGAAAAAGAAAGGGTTGACTATGAAAAGCGGCTGGAAGAGATAGAAACGGAGGAGACTTTAAGTGAAGACTGGGTGACGAAAAACTGTAAACAGTGTCCGATCTGTCGCACTAACATAGAGGTCAGCATATACTATAACAGAATTGATAAAAGTTTAAATGCATGTTTTGGTTTTAAAGAGATCCCATTATGTTTTTAATCAGTCACACTTTATTTTTGATGGTCCGTTTATAGAATTTAAGTTACACTGCAACTAATTCTCATTAGATTATAGGTAGACTGGTTGGGGTTAGAGTTAAGATGAGTTGACATGTATTTGCAAAGGTTCTTATAGTCAGTTAAATGTCTGTTTAGCAGCAGTATCAACAGATATTCAGCAGTCTACTAATACCCAAATGGACCTTCAAAATAAAGGGTTACCTTTTAATCAAATGACTAACAAATCCAAAAACAGACAAGGGCAAATCATATGTAAAATGTCATATTTATGCATTTGCATAATAATGTTTATTGATTTAGTTGAGAAAATACATACAGAAACATGAGTAGTTTTAAGAAATAGTTCACCAAAAATATATTGTATTGTGTTTAAGAGAAGAAAGAAATTCATGAAAGTTTAGAACCACTAGAGTGTGAGGAAATATTGAGGAACTGTTCACTTTTGGGTGAACTATATCGTTTGTTTTCCTTATTTATATTTTTACCCTTTTTATCAACTAACTTAAAGGTGCAGTAGGTGATTGTCTTCAGAAATGTTTTTTGTTGTGCTGGTTAAAAGTCTCTTCACATTCCAATAGTAATGATTAAAGTAAATGATCTAAATGTGTTTATATGTATTTTTATATTCTGGGTAAGGCAGACGACTAAAAAATGTTCATCCAATTAATTATTGTTGGGCCGATAATTCCCATAAATCTGATAAGTAGCCCAAACTGTCTGTCAGCAAATGTAGATTTGTACAACTGCGTACCTGTTTATGCAGATCTGCCGTTTGCTTGTGCACGCACATTCACATGCACACAAGAGAGCGACAGCGGGAAAAACAAATGCTGAATCAAAACTTTTTAGAGTCCTGAATCAATATTGGAGTTACTTTTGAGCGCTAGAGGAAGGACGACACCATGGCTGAAGTATTTCTTTTAGACAGTTAATGTTCTGTTTTAAAACTATTTTAGTCACACAAAGCTGGTTGTTTTTTGCTAATGGGTTATATGCACAGAAGTGTTGTTCAGCCACTGAAATCCTCCGGCGATAGATTGATTTGACTATTTTTAGTTTTATAATGTTCCTTTTGCAGCATCGATAATGTAGATGTTTAATTAGTTTAACAACAAAACATCAGTAGAATTTGCTATTGCTTCTAGCCTGCTTTACTGAGCTAAAGTTGCTATTATATTCACATTGGTTCATTTTTGAACAATGATAGTCTGGGAAACACTCCCTATATTGTTCACCATACTGCTCTGAATATTCGCTCTGAAATAGCATGTAGGTATGGTTTAGTAATAAATGTGATTCCTGCACGCCGCCGGCCAACCACTAAGCATACAGTAGTTGCTTTATGACAAAGCGCATCAGAGAGTGAGACCAGCGATCCTTGCATGCATGAAATATTGCACATTATGACAAGTTTTGCTTGCTATACAACTTAAAACGTGTTAGATATGATACAGTTTTTCGTTCAGAATTATAGTATTATTGAAGTACTATAAAGTTTTCTAACTGGCAAATGATATGATAGTGCAACCCAGGCTCATTTTGAAAATGTGGTCCCATGGATGTTTCTGGAGATTGCTAAATATGTCCCGGGAGGTACGTATTTTTGTTGTTTTTGTTTTCGCAAATCCGCGAGAGGCCGCTGTGTGCGCTTTTCGCATCTCAAATGCCTCTCGCCTGTGCCATTCGCGCCCGCATTGTTCTCGCGTAAACCTACCAGAGGCCACTGTCGACCGACCGTATGTCTGACTGACTGGACGGCCGACCGGCCAATCGACTGAGACATCCTCCTCCTTCCCTAAAACAAACCAATTTTATCGATTGACCTGCCCACCCGGTCTTTCCCTAAACCCAACCGACAATTTACAAAAGCAGTCCAGAAAAAGAAAAGCCCTCGTCTGATTTTTACCACGTTGTCGGATATTAGCACATGCTCACCCTGTTGTTCACTTGTTCGTTTTATTTTTTGGATTCTGTTTTTGTCTTACCTGATTTCTGGAATCGCTCTTCCCCGGGCTCAAACCTAGTCTTCATGTTGAACTCCTCTCTGTGTCTCATGTTCGTCGCCATAAACGACGAGCCAACTGGACAAACTTGTTGCAGCGGGAAAGCCCTCCACACGGAGGTAAGCAGTCAGCTGGTTAGCGTGAAAAGGAACGGCTTCATACCGCCCCATAGCGTTCGCTTAAAAAAATTAAATGCAGCCATACGTAACTCTCGCAACATAATTTGCGTTCTCCGAAAACATACGCGGGACTATGTTTTCAAAATGAGCCTGTGTTGCAACCTTATAGTGGGTTGTTTGCTGTTTTTGCTATCTTTAAGGTGCATATTCGTGATTTCAGGAGTCATGGCTTTGGATGGGACGGATTGTGTTTCAAAAATATTATGCTAATGGTTAGCACTTTGGGAGATCACCTACCGCACATTTAAATGACTTTCAATAATAGTAATAATCCTAATTTTGATTCGGAGGAACTATAATAAAATTACATCCAGTTCCGGTCTCTCTAAACCTAATCTTTGATGTTTAATTGAATTGCTAATAATAAGGCTAATGCAGAACCCCTTCATTCACCTTTTGTTGTTTTTTAACAGAAATCGGATGGCTGTAATAAGATGACCTGCTTTTCATGCCATGCGTATTTCTGCTGGCTCTGTCTTGCAGTTCTCGGTGGAAAAGACCCCTACCTTCACTTCAGAGATTTAGAGTCTCCATGTTATAACCAGCAAGGTCCTTGATTATGCACAGAGCATAGTCATGTTATGAGAGAGAGAGTTTTATTCAATTCAAGTCATGTTTATTTATCTAGCACTTTTACTATGTAGATTGTGTCAAAGTAGCTTAACATAGAGTCCAGATTTCAGAGTTGAAGTTCAGTTCAGTTCATTTCAGTGTGGTTTAATTTTCACTGCTGAAAGTCCAAACACTAAAGAGCAAATCCATCAATGTGCAGCTCCACAAGTCCCAAACCAAGCAAGCCAGTGACGAGGAACATACTTCACCAATTGACGAAGTAAACGGAAAAAAACCTTGAGAGAAACCAGGCTCTGTTGGGCACCATTATTAATTTAGTTTAGTTTAGTTATGGTATTATTGGGGTCACACTTCACAATAAGATTCCATTGGTTCATTTTAGTTAATGTATTTATTAATATGAAATAAAAGTGTAATTTATCTTATGGAAGCTTATGGACCCTTTTCACATGTCAGGGTTTTCTCAGTAGCGGAAGTCGTCATACACAGAATGCAGTAATTGGGAGAGTATGTGATTTTATTTGATTTTTTAAAATCTTATTTGCTGAAATAATAAAAGATAAACTCCACGATGGGGTCATCAAGACCTTCATAAGAAAAAAAAATTGTGTGAGATTAATAATGACAGCCAAAAGAGAAAACAATGTCAAATTTATTGTCCTGTCCTCTGTTAGAAACACCTAACATAAGCGATAATGAGTTTTTTTTTTTGGTGAAAAAGTAATATAATACATACATAAATGCATTTAAATGTGCATACATTTATTTAAAAAATCTAAATATTAAAAAGATTCAAGGATTTAAGATGCTGATGACTGTTAAATGTATCATAACAGTCTTGTAAAAAGGGTAAATTGTAAGGTGTTTCCATTATTGTTTGTAACTCAAACCGATTGCTGTTTCTGGTTACTTTTAATTTGTGAATTATTATCAATGTTTTTCTCATTAAATCATCAAATTTAATTAATGTTTACGAACTAATTTTAAGTAGGACAAAGCATAAAATTTGTGTTTGTAGTTTTGAGCTGCTGTTTTGAGTCATTCCTAAGCGCATTCAGAATCAGCTTTTCAGCGTTTAATTTGAATTCTAATCATGTATTCTAATTTATGTTTATTATTATAAAATGTGATAAAGGGAAAGTATTGATTAAAAACTTAATTTTTAGTTGAGTGAATTGTCATAATTTAACATTTTTTACAATCAGATCTTTTATTTCTGCCTGCAATTGTTTATTTATTAGGTAGCCTATTTATTTAATTTATTAACCATTTTTGTAGATTTAGACAAATCTATATAGCACATTAGAGCTGGGTGCTAATTCACATGTCCTGATTCGATTTAATTCTGATCCTGATTCTTTCATTAAAAACAAAACAAAAAAACAAACAAAGAACTAAATTTAATTAAATTCTAGAAATATTTTAGCAACTTTTTGCCTAGATCGACCCGTAATGTACATTTTGACATGAAAATCTCTGATCTGCAGTACATTTTAAACGGGTAAATAAGATCCTGAACATAAACAAAGATCTGCATTACCTTAATAAATCTTTATCTTTAATCTAAATACAGTTAATATTTTCCACTAGTTTACCTCAGCAATCGGAAAAATAGAAACACATTAGAAAAGCTGTTAAAAGCACTTTATCACTTGCACTTTTTTAGTTCATGTACACCAAGTAGCATTCACATTTTACCTGTTTATTTATTCACTCTTAAGCAATCAGATGCATAAATCTGTTCCCTTTTTACAATATTTCTCTGTTCAATAGCACTTTGCAAAAAAACGTGTACAAGATCCTAAACATTTAAACGATTTTTCAAATTAAAAAAAATTTTTGGAAGCATTATTATGCATGTATTTCTGTTAGTGTTGGGGTACTCGAACTCGGACTCGAGTCCAGTTTTTATTGGACTCGGACTTGCCACGGACTTGGGGAAACTTTTACTCGGACTTGGACATTTTGGACTCGGAAAATATCACGAGTCCAGTCGAGTGCACATCATTCACAACACAAATAAAGACATTAAAAATTAATAAATAACAGCATGAAACTATAACAAGAATTTAGCGATCTCTCTGGCTGCATGCCAGCTTTTATTTACGGCACCGCACCATACCAGCAGGCAGCAGCAGCACGTCATCACCTTAAACGTGTAACCAGAAATAGCCATATATCACACAATGCGTGGTTTAGGACAATATTATAATGTCTTTAAAATCAGCAATAATTTGTCTTCTACCGACATGTTGAAAGAAAACAAAGAGAGGTAAGAGCTTATTTACTTGAATTGTACATTCATATCGTAGGGATGATGTTAAAACATACTGGCGATATTGTTTTGTTGTTTGGTGTCAATATATCCGCAAATAACTGTCAGATTCAAAGTTTTGCGCTTTGGCTCTGAGCCAGAGAAATATGCGTTCAGCGCTTGAATTAGGCCAGGGCTTCTCAAATCCGGACTCCGTAATATTCAGTTTTCCTGTGTGACTCTTGTAAAGACATTCCGCTATCATCCCGATTTATTTTCCAATTTATCCCCCTTATGCTTAATCTTTCTATGAAAAGTGAAAGTACCGTCAACACAGCGATCTCAAATGCGATAGAGCAAGAGCTGTTCAAGAGAATTGTGCTTTCGCTTTATTTTGGCTTAAAAGCGCGTTAAAACGAATATAAAAATGTCTGCATTCACTTTCATTAAAGATGTGCGTCGATCATCACATTTCTGAATCAGTGTAACCTATACATGCTGACTGACGGACGCGTTCCGTATAATAAACTCATCCCAGATCCCAGATCAGCTTCTGCTTTTGAGGATGGGTTAGGAGAGTATAAAGATTGTGTAAAATTACAGTAATTAAATGATGGTTTAGCAAAAATGTTGTAATAATGTTGCTTGGAGTTGCATATTAAGTCAATATAAGCACTAATGACTTTAATGTAGAGTTATATTCAAATCCAGACAACATTCAGAATGGATAATCACTGGACTAAGTCCACAAACTCAAGCAATAATATAATATTTTTAAAGATAGAATGAGGTTTGACTTTGAATTTGTGTAAAAATTAATATTCAGTGTAAGAATTGAAATATTGCAAATATTCTGATGTCTTTGACAATTCAAAACATGAGCTGAAAACAGAGACTGGTAACTTCACAACTCAGCAAGGGGAATGCGGGAAAAACCAGTTCCTGCTGCATTTGCATCTGAGTCTGCTTCATCCCCCCAACTCACACATATGGTCATTTCAATGTTTGAATGTTCTAGAATTAACCAAACTGACTTTAACTATCATGTTTGATATCATTTGAAATGTCTCAGTGCGATTGGTACAATGGTCTCATTCTCTCAGAAATAGACATAATCAGAACAATAAATATATAACTTCAGGCATCTTTTGATCCACTGTGAGGGGTGTGACACTAAGTGTGAATGCCTTTTGTTATACATTCACACCCCCTTCCTTGAGGGAATTCTTGGATTATTTAAGGTAAGGCCTAAGAAGGACTCAGGGCGATTCTGCCTAACCAGATCAGCCCATAACATGGCTAGCTCCATGTTATGTATATTTCAAAGTCAGGAATGCATCTTTTTCATCTTGGAGTTATCTTTGATAATTTGATGTTTTGTATTGATCGTTTATGAATTGACTAATTGAATTGGCATAATACATTTACCTGACTAATAAATTGTTATGTTTTGAATGATTCAAACAGAGTTCGTGTTATTATCACTGATAAATGTTGTTGTCCATAGCACTACAAGCCACTGTACAGGTTAGTAACGGACTAAAACATGTTAGACGGAGCAGCGTGGCACGCTATTCAATGTTGTTAGAGATCCGACTAACAAATTGGCATTTATTCATGTATACTTGGACTGTAAAAGGCCAACTATTTAGAACAACAAAATATTGTTGAAACTACTTTAAATGTGGATATTTAGGCCTTCATCTACAATAGTATAATCCTGCGTGATTATTATTAAAATACTTTGTCTTGATTAAGTAGATAACAGATCCATGGGGACCACATAAAAATCTCCTAAATTGAGTAAGTAGTGTTCTGCCTTTTTAGGAGAGTGGTTAATCGCCTCTGTTTAATGACCAAGACTGACAAGCTTGTATTAAGAGATTGTATACCCGGCCGGTGCAAGACTCGAGATGCTATCGGAATCTGAGTAAATGAGAATAAGGTATAATAACAAATCAAAAGAATATTCAATCATGATCTAAAATAATGTGAAAGGAAACAAAATAATCTTCTCAATGTTTTATAATTGGAGTCAGATAAAACGAGGATAAATATATTAATATTCTAAACCATCTCATACTAAAATTGGAGTCAGATATGAGTTAAGTTTAATATAAATCAACATTGTGCACTGGAAAGACCGAACATGCAGTGAACCTTCATCCACCATTGGATACCGTCATTGGACCAACTGTGTGGACCCTACATTCAGGTAATATTTTGATGAGAGACATCGGAGAGATTAGGGGTGCCTGTGTCCACAATTTGAGTCTTCTGTGTGAGAATAAACATTACTGATTGTGAGCAGCAGTATATATCTGCCCTACATGTTGAATATGCAAGAGAGAATCTGATAATGACACATTCTGATTCTATTTATATGTAGTCAATGACAGAGTGCAAGAATATGTGTATTGCACAATTAATTATCTCAATTGTTTCATTTTAAAATGATTCAGAATTATGCATAGTTGTATGCTGATGTCATCATCACTGTCTTTTGAACTGAGGACCAGGACTATGACCTATATCCTCAAAAGCCCCCCACCCTCCATTTATATATATATATATATATATATATATATATATATATATATATATATATATATATATATATATATATATATATATATAATTATTATTATACAATTAATATTCTAAATAAATAACAGAAATTTGTCCTAAATGTAACTGGAACACAAAGACACAACTGGAGTGATTTATTAAGATCATTTGAGAAGTCTTTTGCAAGAATATTAATTTAATTTGACAATTCCATAAGAAACAAAAATATATGTTTTATAGAATTATCTGTGGGCTGCACGGTAGCGCAGTGAGTAGCACTGTCGCCTTACAGCAAGAAGGTCGCTGGTTCGAGCTACGGCTGGGTCAGTTGATGTTTTTGTGTGGAGTTTGCATGTTCTCATCGTGTTGGCGTGGGTTTTCTCCGGGAGCTCCGGTTTCCCCCACAATCCAAAAACTATAGGTGAATTGATGAATTAAATTGGCCATAGCATATGAATGGAAAGGCCTCTGCTGTGTAAAACATGCTGGATAAGTTGGCGGTTCATTCCGCTGTGGCGACCCCTGATTACTAAAGGGACTAAGTCGAAAAGAAAATAAATGAATGAATGATTGAATGAGAATTATCTGTTGTCTTTTTAGACCTGATTTGTGAACTGTTTTAGGCCTAATACCTGCCAGACTCTTCATCCTTCTTTTCTGCTTCATAGCATGTTTAGTTAAAATAAGATCAGCATCATATTGTTTTAATTTTTGTTTTGTCCAGTTGCAAAACTTACACAGGTTTCACAATACATAATCGCTGCATATTTTTTCAAGGTGTCCCAGAGTTGCAAAAACTTGTGTTTGGAATGTGTTTGGAATGTACACTTGCTTTATTAAAATGAAAGAATGTCCAAGACAAAGCTAATAAGTTTCTTATGAGTATATGTACACTAGCAGTGGAATTTACTGGAATTCACCTAAAATCTTGCCTAGGGGTCCGTTCTTCGTACCTCGCTTAAATGATCTAAGATGATTTGGCAGATCCTGGATCTTTTAATCTTGATAACTGATCTCTCGCTAATTTGGTTCTCCAAACAAGTTCGCGAATCAGATTAGAATATCTGGATGAACTGATCTGAGATCGCTGCGTTTGTTGTTAAGGACAGATCTATCGATCCTCGAAATCATGATCAGCAATGCAGCGATTGGCTGACGGCACAGCAGCGTAATGACATCATCTGATTAATATTCAATTATCCATGTGAGCAAAATTACATCAAATTAGCAGTAAACGGCTTGTTAAATATGACACGCAGTAACTTCACATTTGTTGTGAGCTGCAGGCTTTACACTTTCATTTGTCAAGACAAGAGTATTTATCATGTATTTCAATGCAAATCAATGTATTTAGTTCTTCATTTAGAAAAGATTTTCTTTATTATAGTAACCGTTTTTTAATCGGTGTAAAGAATAACTGGTTGTTTCCAAAAGCATTTTGATATTGGTAAAGGCGTCTGCAACTTTTGTGAAGCATCACTGTCATAATAACTGTCAAAACATGTTTATGACTGCATAAATGTATTATTGCTTTTAAAAAAAGTCACATATTGTGCATTTCTATTATACACAATTTGTACTAAAGCGATCTAAAAAGTTCATATCAATAAGTTTTCTCTTTGCACCACCAGGTGGCAGTCTTTGTATTTTCATTTTGAGGGTGCAGATTGCATACGTTTTATTAATATGTATAACTTTATTTATTTTATTAATGAATATAACTTTTATATATATAGTTAAAAAATATTTACTATTTTCCCAAGTGTATATAACTTTTACTGTAAGAAAATATCAGAACTCGGTACATACTTTCTGTGTTATCTTTGCTTGAACTGAGCCGATCTAATCCTGTTTATATGATTTGAACCTGCTCCCGATCAGGTTTGACTTAGCAGAACTGTTGCCATGACAACAACTCTCGGATCAGCTTTGAAGAACGAAACGATCCTGGATCGTGTCAAATCGTCAATATCCAAATCCAGCTAACTGAGTAATCCACGTACGAAGAACGGACCCTAGGGCTCCAAATTGGTTAGGGCCGGGCCTAATCATGATCATGCTGGATAATCACGCACGCACGCCTGTTTTAACACACTGCAGCAAAGCAATAATTTGAATGGAAGATTCACTGAAAAGAATTGATGAAGAGAATAGACAGTTCAAAGTTGAATGAACAGATAAGTATGTGTTTATTTTGCCCTAAGCCAGCTCGAATCAGTAACCATCTTGCTGTGAGGCCATTGTGCTACCCACTGCGCCACCGTGCTGCATCTTATGGATGTTTATTAAAAACAAGTTATGTAATATCAATTGTTTCATACCTTTGACCTTAATAAAAAAATTCAGATTTGGACCTTTTAATGTAGACATTGAGAACCCTTATTTCAGGCTATCATTAACAGATAGACCCAGATCATGAGCCTAGAAATCTGCACTGGACTATTTTTTCAGTCTGATTCCCACTGGGTTTTATTTTGCAACCAATCGCCTCTGCTATTTATTCACTCTTTGTTTATTTAAAACAAAATTCTTCTGACTGTTAATTGCCTGTTAAGACAGCGATGAAGCTGAATGGTCTCCTTTTGCTGAACCTTTTATGCTCAGTGCTGATCTGGGTCAGTTGGCATGAATATGGTTTCATTTTCCACACTGGGGCTGATAACAGAGTTCTCTGGAATTAATGTTAATAAAAATGCATTGTTGCCTTGGTAAAGTAAGCGTAATTTAAACAAGAAATGTGAAAAAGTGGCATTAAAATAATGTCAAACGTGTGAGTCTTGTAAAATAATAAAAATTCGACATATATCCTCCTATTTTCATTTTAATTTGAAGCAAGCTAACAAAAAAAATACAAGTCATTTTGTAAAAATGTACCAAAAGTTTAAATTCTTCATTTAACAGTTTAATTGTTAATGGAAAAATATATTTGATTTATTATTATTATTGTTATTTTACATTTTTTTACATACGTGGTACCATGGCTCAATGCATAGCACTGTTGCCGCACAGCAAGAAGGTCACTGGTTCGAGTCTCGACTGGGCCAGGAGTGTTTTTGTGTGGAGTTTGCATGTTCTCCGTGTGTTAGTGTGGGTTTCCTCCAGGTGCTCCAGTTTCCCTCACAGTCCAAACACATGCGCTATAGGTAAATTTAATTTACTAAAATGGCCGGGGTGTGTGAGTGTGAATGATAGTGAATGGGTTGTGGCTGGAAGGGCATCCGCTGCGTAAAACATATGCTGGACTAGTTGGCAGTTCGTTCCGCTGTGGCAACCCCTGATAAATAAGGGACTAAGCCAAAAGAAAAAAATAATGAGTTTTAAGACTGTCTGGACTCGGCCGGACTCGACTCGGACTCGGATGTTAAGGACTCGGACTTAAGTCCGACTCGACCCATTTAGGACTCGGACTTGGACTTGTACTCGACTGGTTAAGGACTTGGTTTCGACTTGGACTCGACAAAGGTGGACTCGACCCCAACTCTACTGTTTACATTACTGTAAGGGTTGGGTATATAGTTGGGGTTGGGGTAGACGTTAATAAAATACAATTAATAGCTAATTTAATAAACAAATTGGCGTTAATTTCGGCCGCAGCTGTATCCCGTCTTCCGTCCAAAACTCCTCAAGGTTGATTCAGATAAAAAGCCTTCATGTAGTTCACCATTATCACCACCAGAGCCTGCAAAATGACAGCTCTCCAATCGCAGGGTTTCTGTCGAAAACATGAGGAAAAGCTCATACAATGAGGGTCTGTATCAGCCTGCGGTAAACCAGCCTCTCCGGACCAACTCCGTACGCGCTCGGACTGCTGACAATCCACTGCGCGAAAAACCCTCCGCAAATCCACTTTTATCCAGCTTGTTTTGGGAATCACCACAAGGAGCCTATTTAAAATGCCAACAATGGGAAGTGCGTCCACAAAGCTTGAACTCTCTGGAACTTTACGGATTTCTATCCCCCAAGTGAATGGATTATAATTGCGTGCATTATTCGTCAGCCGACAGGAGCGCTTGGTTTTTAGCCATAAGTGCGTTTTTGGATATGATCGACTGATAGCCGCGTGCATTAACGTGATTGCGTTGATTCCTCGCTGCAGGACTGTGTTAAGCCGTCATTCGCACTCTGTGGGATTTGTTACACCTTGCATGGAGTTGAATGAGCGCACGCTGCGATTTTGGCGATCTGGCAAGCTGTAAGACACCCCTTGCACTGGAAAGTAATAGTGTATAGTGTTTTAATGCTGCATATAGACACTTAAAGAAGTTGTGGATCCTGAATATACGTTATTATGCATGCTTTATGACAGGGACTGTAGGACATCTGTAAGGATCTGCGCTTTTGATGGTCCAGATAAACATGCGCATGTTCTGAAATGTTTCTCATACATTCCATTTGCCTGTCAGATCCTCAGAGTGTCAATAATGTAGAAAGTATGTAATAATGTAGACAGATATTTGTCAGAAATCTTTCTATCAACAATAATGAGACAATAATAGACGTACCTTTATTACTTTATTAGTGGAATTATTGGAAATGTTCACTACACTAATAGGTCCCCTTTAAGGAAATATATATATATATATATATATATATATATATATATATATATATATATATATATATATATATATATATATATATATATATATATTAGGAATGCAATAATACAGTAAGCTCACGGTTTAATACATACCTCGGTTTTTTAACCTGGTTTTCGTTTCGGTTGGGTTCTCATGGCTTGACACGTATGTTTTTTTTTATTCTATAGGCAATAGGAACAGTAAAGGGTTAAGGAGAAAAAAATAAAAACGATTTATTGCAATACTCATTTTGTTTTACTTAAAAGCCAAGAAAAGTACACTAGTTCCTAGTGTATTGTCTAAAATAAATTAACACTGAAATCTCAGTTTATATTTAAATATTTCCCAAATGATGTTAAACAGAGCAAGGAAATTTTCACAGTTTATTTGATAATATTTTTTCTTCTGGAGAAAGTCTTAATTGTTTTATTTAGACTAGAATAAAAGCAGTTGTTAATTTTTAAACACCATTTTAAGGTCAAAATTATTTCCCCTTATTTATTAGCCCCTCTGTTTATTTTTCCCCCAATTTTTGTTTAACGGAGAGCAGATTTTTTTCAACACATTTCTAAACATAAAAGTTTTAATAACTCAACTCTAAAAACTGATTGATTTTATTTTTGCCATGATGACAGTAAATAATATTTGACTAGATATTTTTCAAGACACTTCTATACAGCTTACAGTGACATTTAAAGGCTTAACTAGGTTAATTAGGTTAACTAGGCAGGTTAGGGTAGTTAATCAAGCTATTGTATAATGATGGTTTGTTCTGTAGACTATCTGAAAAAAATGTAGCCTAAAAGGGCTTATAACAATTTTACAAACTATTTCTTTAATGATTTCTCTTTTGTTTTTCTGGGTTTGACCTTTAAAGGGTTAACGAAGTGGGTAACTGAAGGTCATGGGAGAAGCAGCTCCGACCCAGGCCACCCCTAGTGGTTTTGCACCCATGTTGGGCGTCGGGATGGGAGGATCAATCACACCGATGGCCACTTCAAGAGGATCAGCCGTTCCTCAGCTCCACAGCGCCATCGTGGAGCGCCTGCGTGCCCGGATAGAGCTGTGCCGGCGCCACCACTCCACCTGCGAAAACCGCTACGAGCGCGGCCTGGCTGAAAACTCAGACCGGGAACACGAGAGCACACTCCAGCTCCTAAACATCGTCCATCAGGGACCGGGAACCAGGAAGACCAAGGGCAGCAGATCGGCCTCTCAGCATCCTTCTGAATTCATCAGAGGGAACGGAGAACATAAAGGCCACGGAGCGTCAGACGCAGAATCCAAAATCTCCTCGCAGATAGCAGTAAGTTGCTTTATGGGTTGTGTGAACTACACCCTCGTTTTAAATCTCGCAGCCTGTCGAATACACACGGGGACACATGTCAGAGCCATTCCCTGGAGAATGACATCAGCACACTGATATGATGTGATTACTGAGGGTGTGTGAGGCAGAGATGGGGGCGTCTGTGTAATTAAAAAGGGCCCTGCAGGCAGGCACATGACTCTTTAAGGGCCTTTAAAAAATGTAGTAAAACAAAATAAAGCCTAAATAGCGTACATCATTTCCACCATATACTTCAGTCACATGCTTGAATGCCATTGTGTTAGATGGATTTAAAAGGGGCTGTTCTCATGAAACTGACCGTTTCATTACAAGCTCATTCATCTTTAGATCAAACACTATTTGGTATATATACAGTTGAAGTCAGAATTATTAGCCCCTCTGAATTATTGGCCCCGCTGTTTATTTTTTTCCTCAAATTTCTGTTTAACGGAGAGAATATTTTTTCAACACATTTCTAAACATAATAGTTTTAATAACTCATCTCTAATAACTGATTTATTTTATCTTTGCCATGATGACAGTAAATAATATTTGACCAGATTTTTCAAGAAACTTCTATACAGCTTAAAGTGACATTTAAAGGCTTAACTAGGTTAATTAGGTTAACTTGGCAGGTTAGGGTAATTAGGCAAGTTATTGTATAATGATGGTTTGTTCTGTAGACTATTGAAAAAAATAGCTTAAAGAGACTAATAATATTGACCTTAAAATTGTGTTAAAAAATTAATAATTGCTTCTATTATAGCCAAAATAAAACAAATAAGACTTTCTCCAGAAGAAAAAAATATTATCAGACATACTGTGAAAATTTCCTTGCTCTGTTAAACATCATTTGGGAAATATTTTAAAATAATAAATATTAAAAAATAAAAAACTAATAATTCTGAATTAAATTATATATATACTTGATATGTGCTTGAATCTGATTGGTTGGTAGCCGTGCGATAACAGCATTTGTGCAGACTCCTCACTCTTCTGTATTACTCCACCCGCATACAGTGACAAGAGGACACTTTACAGTTTGACAAATATTGCAGCTATTCGACAACATAATGTACTTTTGAGGCTTTTTTAATCGAGAATGTAGTTGTTTACATTGCGACTATGCAGTTTATTTATAATGATAGTGCCTATTTCAAAATATTTATCATTTCTAAGAGACAGCGTGTCGGCACCATTAGCCAAAGACGGTTGACGTTGTCTATTCACAAGATGGCGCCAGGACTCATAAGCCCTTGCTTAAAAGATTAAAACTACATTTAATTTTTTTACATTTAATAACTACAGCTGATCAAATTATTATTAAACTATTAAGTGATATTCTAAGTCGATCTCTCTCTTTTGTATGGATTGCAGCTTTGCAGTTTATTTATAAGGACAGAGCCTATTTTAATACAGTTACTTTCCTATCTCGATTCTTAACAGTGTTATTCAGAGACCTCACCCCCGAACACCCCCTCCGCATCGCAAACACAACAGCAGTCGGGTAGTGATTTCGTTGCTTTTTTCGGGGTTAATTATTGTGATATCCCAATTGCAACAAAGACACTGTAGACTGTAACACTGTAAGAACATATCTTTGTAGATGAGTGCATTTCATGTCACGTTCAGCCTTATAATCTTAAAATGTCAGCGAAATCAGCTGTTTTATCATCACTTTAGACATTAAGCTAGAGAATCATTCAAATACTTGCTCTAAAGTGACAAGTATCAAATATCAATATATTTATATTGACAAGTATCAAATATGAGCAATATCAAACGAGTAGCAGTGCGATAAGGCTGTTTATCAGCACTGGTGGGATGCTAAGGCAATCGGCCTGCGGCCTTGTGCCAACGCACGATTCCCACCAGTGCAGATATACAACAATATTGCACTGCTACTCGAGTGATATTGCTCATATATAGCATATTAGGGCTGCTAGATTATGCGAAAAATCATAATCACGATTATTTTGGTCATAGTTGTAATCACGATTATTCAAAACAATATACAGTTGAAGTTATTTACCCTCCTGTGATTTTTTTTAAACAATTTTTTTCCAAATTATGTTTAACAGAGCAATGCATTTTTCCCAGTATTTCCTACAATATTTTTTTTTCTTCTAGAGAAAGGCTTATTTGTTTTATTTTGTCTAGAATAAAAGCAGGTTTAAATATTTATAAAACTATTCAAGGTCAATATTATTAGCCACTTTAAGCAATATTTTGTTTTGACTGTCTGCAGAAGAAACTTTGACTTGATTATGAGTTGCCTAATTACCCTAGTTAAGTCTTCAAATGTAACCTTAAGCCGATTGCCTGTATCTTGAATTACATGTAGTCATTTAGAAATGTGTTGAAAAAAAATCTGTTAAAAAAATAATTCAGGAGGGCTAATAATTCTGACGTCTGTCCAATGTTGGACACTGACGTCAGTCTGACGTTAAGTTCTGATGTCAACCTGAGTGCAATTTCCAACAACGTTGGGGTACAACATCAATCTGATGACATGCTGATGTCCTGTGCATGCTGGGGAACATCAGGCAGCTGCTGGGGAACTCCAGGGACATCAGGCTTATTGTACATCTTGTAAAAAAGGGGCATGATAGGCCCCCTTTAAGTATAATATCAGTATTTAGTTTGTTAGATACACTGCAGCTCTAGTTTATAACAAGAATATTATTGTGAAATGATGAAGTGAGGCTTTAGGGTTTCCTTTCAACAGATTTGCAGATTTAGAAAACACACATCGATGTCTTTTCAGCAAACATTACAAAACACAGACACAAATTGCTTGGTGATGAAATCCTGCAAACACCGCATGAATGGCCCTGTGTTTTGTTCCGTCCGCGTATCGTCGTGCTCTTTTATCGCAGGTTTGATAAATAGCCCTCAAAGCACCTTCTTGAATGATCGCCTTCCCATAAAGCTGCTTGAAGCGTGCAGCCTGCATATAAATGTTTAGCACACGTCCCGGTTTTGTTTACTCAAAGTCAAACGGGCCTTGAAAACACGATTGTCAGAGGACTGCCCAGTAATGAAGTGTTACGGGCTTATGGATGAATTTGTTTTTTCCTCATTTCGGAGTTATGACCAACTTGGGAACAGAGGGGGGATTGTTGGAATATCCTCTCACGGAAAAGAAAGTGGGATATTATGAGTGCTCTCTTCACTTATCTGAAGAGATCAGCCTTCAGTGTGTTTCAGTTGAACCGAACAATAACTGTACAGTCCGTTCGGTATTTCATTATGAAGTTTCATCCATTATTTACTTTGGATGAGTAAGTGTGCTTAGTTGAACATATACTTTTAGTGCACTTCACATTTCAAGTGTATTTGACATGCAGAAAATGTAACATTAAAATAGTGGGTTATCTTTAAAGGGTACCTATTGTGTAAAAATCACTTTTATAAGGGGTTTTAACACAGTTATGTTGCAATATTCTGTGGATATAATCATCTTTTAATGGTAGACATTACTTAATTTTATGTTTTATAATCACACTTGATAAAAACATTCTGCAGAAACACTTTAATTGACATTCTGCATATGTACGTGTCATGAGACGGAGAAAGCCCCGCCCACTAGTGATGATCTCTCCCTCATTAGCATATGACATTAGTCTCGTTTTGAATCTGCCACTATGCTGACACATAGCTCTGCCCTCTTTTGAAACAAGCACAATCTCATTTGAATTTAAAGCGACAGTCACCAAAATGGCATAGTTAGGATCAAAGCCTAAAAGGGGCAGTTTCAAAGAGTTATAATGTTTTTTTATTAATATTTGTGTTGTATTTTGAGAAGAAACTTCACATACAAACTCTAGGGACATCAGAGACTTATTTTAGATCTTGTAAAAAGGAACATAATACTGTAGGCGCCTTTAATAATCGTTAGTCATACTTCATATACACTCGTTCACAACTTACAAACCACTTTAGTATAATTTTAACTGTGGTGTTTAAAATAATGTTTAATTGCATTGTAATTATAATTATGTGCAAATTAATCATTATAAATGTGACTCTTGACCACAAAACTAAAAAACAAACTTATCAATGATAGATTTTAACATCATCTGAAATCTGTAATGATGTATGGTCTGTTAGGCTAGGACAGTATTTGGTCAAAATAGAACTAGAACTAGAACTAGAAAACCAAAGAAAGTTATTAGCAATTCACATTACTGGTTAAATAAGTTTGTATATATTTACAGTGGGAAGGTCACAAAATGTCTTTATATAACATGGTTTTTATGGAATATTGTGTTAATTTTTTACATAAAAAAAGAAATTGATGATTTTGACCCATACAAGGTATTGTTGGCTATTTACATAAATATACATGTGCAAAAAAATGACGCAAAAAAAAAAGGTTTTGTGGTCCAGAGTCACAAATGTGTAATAACAATAAATCATAAAATTAAATTGAAAAGTATCTGTTAGTTTAGAATATTTCCAATTTAACTAGGTCTAAAAAGCACTCTGATCAACTAATCGACACAATCAACCAATAACATAAGAGTTTTACATTTGCATTTAATAGAAAAAGTAAAACATTCCTGTGTGTGTTTGTATATTTGTATGTATGTATACTGTGCATGTATGTCGCTTTAAATTCAAATGAGATTGTGCTCTTTTCAAAGGAGGGCGGAGCTATAAATGGCTGCATGTCATCATAGTGGCAGCTTCAAAAACAAGACTTATGTGCTATGCTAATGAGGGAGAGATTGTCACTAGTGGGTGGGGCTTACCCCCTCTGATGACACGAATTTCAATCAAATTGTTTTTGCAGGCTGTTTTTATTAAGTCTGATTATAAAATCTAAAATTAAAAAATTTTTACTTTTAGGAGCTGGATATATTGCAAATCTGTTTCCACATAGCTGTGTTTAAATCCCTCATAAAAGTGATTTTTGCATAATAGGTCCTCTTTAAGTTTAATTTTTGCTTATGCTCTATTCAAAAGCAAAACCTTCAAGCTAATATTTAGCTATGTAGCAGTATAACTGGACATAATTAGGCATGGCAGGCAGGCATCACAAATAATAGGTGGAAGAAGGAAATGTTCAAGTGTTTCCGGGTGTTTGTTGGCTGTTGTGCTTGTAGAGTGGACCAGGCTTAGATTCAATCAACCTACAGTAAATGTGAAACAATCAGTCAAGGTCCTTGAAGGCCACTTTAAAACCCAGAAAACTGCCCATGCCTTTTTTAAAGGGACATGAATGGGTCCTTGGGCAGTGTTTTATAATCATGTTGGCATGAGTTGAGTTAGTTCAGCGTCTGAAAACTTTTTTTTTTTTTGCAGAGGGGAAAAGATTGTCAGCATGTCATCGTTTTTAACAAGAATGAATTTCTGAGAGGAGATCAAGCATTGGTTGTTTTGCTTTTAGGACATTTTTAGAATACCTTTGAGAGTCTTTTAAAGATTTGATGGCACTAACCAGGCCAAACAAATTGGTTGTTTCTCAATTTCATCGGCTCTCATCGGCTTTCATCGGTTAAAAATGTCATTGATTTTTGGTGAATTTATTCATTCTTTTGGAAGGTGGGTTAGATGCCTCAGATTCGAGCTGCTGATTTTCATCAGCTATTGACATTTATTGTGTAATGCGCATCAGACAGCTTGCAAACAAAGTGTTAGTGATTCACGAGTAATTCTGTATCTTTTAAAGATTTGAAGTCACCAACCTAATAATATTCACCCAAATGAATAGCCATTCATCACCCAATTCCTTCTAGAGTGGTGCAATCTTATCATTTACAAGGTTCTGCTTGAATCATCAAGCTAAGACCATGCTGGAAATTGCCGGAAACCAGCCTGGAAGTGGCCAAAACCCCTCTAAAACCAGGCTGGTGAATCAGCTAAAACCAGCCATCCAGCCTAGGCTGGTTTAAGCTGGATTTTTCAGCAGGGCTGCCATACATCAGCCTTCCTGTATCCAAAGTAACTTAATCCCACACCACAGATGTTGACTTTTTTGGCACCAAGTCCTCCTGTGCTGAAGTCCCCGTATCATCCCTGTATACGCAAGCTATTCAGTCGCCTGTTCTTGTGCTCTGTTTAGGCGTGCTGCATTATGATTATTTAAAATACCATACTGCAGGAAAATCATGCTGTAAGGCGGTTTAGAAGTCGCCCATGTCCAAATTGCGATTTCGATACAATTTCTAATTTTCCGCACAGCCCTAATTGGAAGTTTAGCGTTGGGTGAGAAACCCTTGGTGTGCAAATAGCTCACAGGTGTCAAACTCAGTTCCCAGAGGGCCATAGCTCTAAACAGTTTAGTTTAGGTCCAACCCTAATTAAACACATGATCAAACTAATTGAGTGCTTTAGGTTCCTTTGATACCTACAGGTATGAGAGTTGAAGCAGGGCTGGATCTAAACTCTGCAGGGCTGAGGGCTGCAGGCCCTCCAGGAATTAAGTTTGACAGCCCTGATATAGCTTATTCTGTAAAACCCTTGAAGTGAAGTTTATTTATAAACTAATTTTGAGAGGATCACGTGCTTATGATTTTTCTCAGCTGCTCCCGCGTTACTTCATGATTAATTCTCCAATCAGATGATTCCTAACCCACTATAAATAAGCAGAGTTTTCTTTTCTCAATATCTTCGTCTTGAAGAACCCACCGACCCCTACTCCCCCTCCTTTCCAGATGAGCAGAGTTTGCTAGTTCTGCCCGTGCTCGCGTGGGTTTTCCCCGGGTTCTCCGGTTTTCTCCGATTCCCACAGTTCAAAAGCACACAACCCAAGTAAAATGAAAACACAAATTGTATACCATAGCCAAGCTCTTAGCGAGGACACCTCTCCTCAGTCATCCATATCTATCATTTTGCTAGAAATAAGCCAGGGGGGAGTTCATCGAGATCTACCTAAGCTCAAACTCCCCTCTCGCCCTGCAAACGGGAGGGAGCCCATTGCTTGAGGATATCATAAGCCCAGGGCTCTCTCCCGGCACAGCATGCCAAACAAGTGAGAACTCTTGAAGGTCTTTTTAAAGATTTTATGCCACCAACCTAGCCATCTTCAGCCAAACCAATGGATCACTTCTCAACATCATGCGTCTTCTCGCTTCATAAAGATGACCTTTATGTGCGCATTGTATGCAATATGCATTTGACAGGTTACAAGCAGAGTGTGGGTGATCAGAGTCTGAGGATGTTAAAGGATGAAAGTGATCATTTAATGTGCCAAATAAGCAATATACGCATTGAATGTGACCTATAAAACAAAATAAAACGTACGAGCATGATTGAGGCGTAAATAGAAGAGAACTTTAGGAAACTCAAGAAGGATTGTTCAAGCTGTTTAAATCAAAAGCATTCCCTCCTCATCGGCTCTGGCTCTCCTTTGTGAGGTGTGCCTTGTGTATACCTCATGTTTTATTCACAGTCTGAGACATGACTGGGGCTTTGAAGAGTGCTGAAATCATTCGGCACATACATCCCTACTTCCATTTGCACAACATAATGGCTGCAGGCAGAAATCGCCCACTCAGCGTCTAGTATCAGCCTCTTTCACCCAAATTCTTGAGAGTTTGATACTCTTATAGGAATTGATAAGAAATGCAAGTTTCATATGAGCTGGAAACATGCCCCGAGAAGCGTATGTGAATCACAGCGCAGCCTGAGGCTTAAAGTATCAGTCACCCTGTGGAATGTTATAGCTATACCATGCTACTAGAACAGTGTTTTACATAATAACCCAGGCACTTCAACAGAAACTCTTTACTCTGTGGAAAACAAAGAGATCAAAATTAGAGTGCAGCAATGATTGTAACATGAAGAAAGATTACAACAGCAGTCAAAAAGGAAGTGTGCAGGCCCTTGCTTTGAATGACTTTGAATGAACCATAAGATATGACCAGTCTCTCGTGGGATATGACTAAAATCTATTCCCTTATAAGACATCAGTCTGTCAAAGCACATCAGGAATCTCATATCGACACCACTAGTTATCACAGGACATCACTAGTCTGTAATGGAACATCAAGGCTATTTCTCAAATTGGTTCTTAAGCAATCTTGCGCCCTTGTATACTTGTGTAACGTCATCATAAATCACAAAGTCCATCTCCCAAACTCAAGACTGCAAGAGCTGCAGAGGACGCTTGAAAGAACCCGGATGTGTTCTTGATATCAAGGATCGATTGAATGCTGACTTGAGCGCAGTACTCACTCTAGAAGTCATTGCGACTAAATAAAGAAGTAAAAAAGAAACCATTTTGTGAATGCTGTAATATTAATATAATCTAAATTCAAAATGCGTGAAGGTCATGTGACTATCAAGATGAACACAGCATCTCATTTCTCAAATGACGTGTTCTGGGTTCCCGTAGTCTCCTGAGTTCGTTCTTTCAAGGTAACTTAATAGGACTGGTCTCTATGAGACCAAGAGTACATTTTATGCGTTCTTGGAATTAAGAAACAGCCCAAAAGTCTCACACAGACATCACTAGTCTGTCACAGACATTGATAGTGTCTATAGGACATTACTAGTCTCTACAGGGCATCACTAGTCCCTCAAAGGAAATTGCTAGTCTCTCACAGACATCACTGGTCTCCTATGGACATCACTAGTCTCTCACAGGACATCACTAGTCTATCACAGACATCACTAGTCTATCACAGACATCTCTACTCTCTTATGGGGGCTGCATTCCACTCCACTTTTAGAAATGGACCCACAAACTTTCCCTTCAATGTGCCCTTGGGAGAATCTCCACTGCCGTTATAAAGTGCGTTCCACTTCATCAAGCGAATGAGGGAAGTTTAGAGCACACCCTTGATCCCTTGCTTTTGACAGAGGGAGATAGTCGGCTTCATATGTCCACTCCAGCACCTTATGTCCAGGAATGCAATGCAATTGTGATTCCCAAGTACTTAAGTGTTTAGGGCTGGGGTGTCCAAACCTAGTTCTGAAGGGCCAGTGTCCTGCAGAGTTTAACTCTAACTTTCCTCAACACACCTGCCAGGATGTTACCTACAAATATATAGCTTGATTAGCTTGTTCAGGTTTGTCTAATTAGGGTTGAAGCTAAACTCTGCAGAACACCGACCCTCCAGGACCCAGTTTGGAGACCCCTGGTTTAGGGCATTCCATTTAAACCCATTCAGATATTCTGCCAGTAGTGTGCACTTATATGACTTAGTCAATGACCTGCATTCGAGGGAATGAGACGGAAGGAAGTGAGCAAGTGAAGGGCATAAATAATTGAACTTGGATGCAGCCTGGGCATTACTAGTCTCTTGACAGGACATCACTAGTCTCTACAGGACATCACTAATCTCTACAGGACATCACTAGTCTCTGACAGGACATCACTAGTCTCTGACAGGACATCACTAGTCTCTATGAGACATCTCTAGTCTTTACAGGACATCACTAGTCTCTACAGGACATCTCTAGTCTCTTACCGGACAACACTAGTCTCTACAGGACATCACTAGTCTCTGACAGGACATCACTAGTCTCTACGAGACATCTCTAGTCTTAAAAGGACATCACTAATCTCTACAGGACATCACTAGTCTTACAGGACATCAGTAGTCTCTACAGGACATCACTAGTCTCTTACAGCACATCACTAGTCTCTACAGGACATCACTAATCTCTGACAGGACATTGCTAGTCTACATTACATCAATAGTTTCCCACAATACATCACTAGTCTCTAAAAGACATCACTAGTCTCCGACAGGACATAACTAGTCTCTACAGGACATCACTAATCTCTACAGGACATCACTAGTCTCTGACAGGACATCACTAGTCTTACTAGAACTTGCTAGTCTCCCACAGAATATTGCTAGTTTCCCACAGGACATCACTAGTCTCTGACAGGACATCACTAGTCTCTATGAGACATCTCTAGTCTTTACAGGACATCACTAGTCTCTACAGGACATCTCTAGTCTCTTACCGGACAACACTAGTCTCTACAGGACATCACTAGTCTCTGACAGGACATCACTAGTCTCTGACAGGATATCACTAGTCTCTGACAGGACATCACTAGTCTCTGACAGGACATCACTAGTCTCTGACAGGATATCACTAGTCTCTACGAGACATTTCTAGTCTTTAAAGGACATCACTAATCTCTACAGGACATCACTAGTCTTACAGGACATCAGTAGTCTCTTACAGGACATCACTAATCTCTACAGGACATCACTAGTCTTACAGGACATCACTAGTCTCTACAGGACATCACTAATCTCTGACAGGACATTGCTAGTCTACATTACATCAATAGTTTCCCACAATACATCACTAGTCTCTAAAAGACATCACTAGTCTCCGACAGGACATAACTAGTCTCTACAGGACATCACTAGTCTCTTACAGCACATAACTAGCCTCTTACAGGACATCACTAGTCTCTGACAGGACATCACTCTTCTCTTACAGGACATCACTAGTCTCTGACAGGACATCACTAGTCTCTGACAGGACATCACTAGTCTCTATGAGACATCTCTAGTCTTTACAGGACATCACTCTTCTCTTACAGGAAATTACTAGTCTCTTACAGGACATCAGTAGTCTCTACAGGATATCACTAGTCTCTTACAGGACATCACTAGTCTCTACAGGACATTACTAGTCTCTTACAGGACATCAGTAGTCTCTACAGGATATCACTAGTCTCTTACAGGACATCACTAGTCTCTACAGGACATCACTAATCTCTACAGGACATCACTTTTCTCTTCAGGACATCACTTTTCTCTTCAGGACATCACTAGCCTCCCACAGACTTTCTGTCTTTGAATGATTAATATGGACCTAAATGACCAAAAATGTTTGTGAGACCACAGTGAATATTCCTGTAGGAATGCTGAGTGGGAAAGTGTTGTGTGGACGTTTCCTCTGCACTAGGCAGTGGTTGTGAATTGTTTGGCACATTTGCTGCTGTTTCGTGTGTTTCCCCCTGCACAGAGAAAGCACTCAGAGCTCTCTGATGTCTGTCTGGTTTTTCCTGCCCGACTAAACAGCACACAGCAGAAATTGGAGGTGAAGCGTTAGAGGGGGGAGGTCCACCAGATCTTTCCACACGTCTTGTGCTCTGTTGAACTCACCTGAAATTCAACCCTTGTGGGAAACTGCATCCTCAGGTGTGTGTTCAAGGGCCCGGTGTGGATGATAAAAATCTGTGACTCTCTCATGCAGAAACAACAAACCAAAAAAAAAAAACGACTCACAATTTATGTCTTTGTGAACATTCGGTTCCACATGCTGTACGTGGGAGTTGAGTAAATGACTGATATGACTCAAGTATCCACACTGCCCATGGTATCAATTACCCTTTCACTTTCCATCATTGCATAATAGCACTGTAAACAACATTAGATTTAACACATTATCATGCTGTAGACCATTAGCATATGCCATTAACCACAAACCGACAAACAATAAAATGGCAGGTTCTTTCTAAGAAGGGACTTTTCGACACCTTCATTCATTAATTTTCTTGTCGGCTTAGTCCCTTTAATCCAGGGTCGCCACAGTGGAATGAACCGCCAACTTATCAAGCAAGATTTATGCAGCGGATGCCCTTCCAGCCACAACCCATCTCTGGGAAACATCCACACACATATTCACACACACACTCTATGGTCAATTTAGCCTACCCAAGTCACCTGTACCGCAAGTTTTTGGACTGTAGGGGAAACCGGAGCACCCGGAGGAAACCCACGCGAAGGCAGGGAGAACATGCAAACTCCACACAGAAACGCCAACTTAGCCGACGTTCAAACCAGCGATCCAGTGACCCAGCGACCTTCTTGCTGTGAGGCGACAGCACTACCTACTGCGCCACTGCCTCGCCGCTGGGTAACTACACTGTAAAAAAAAGATCTGTTATATCTCTCCTCTGTCCACTTTTCGTGTTCTCAATTCAACTCTGTAGTTTTAACAGTGACTTTTATTGGCATTTTTGTAGTTTGAGACACGATTTAAAAAAATAACATATGAAGAAAAAGTCTGTAAAATAACAGAAAATGTACTAGCAGCCTATTACCAGGTATTTGTACCATAATTTACAACAACAACCCAGACAATATATCACTTTAGACCAGTGGTCACCAAACTTGTTCCTGGAGGGCCGGTGTCCTGCACATTTTAGCTCCAACCCTAATCAAACACACCTGAACAAGCTAATCAAGGTCTTACTAGGTATACTGGAAACATCCAGGCAGGTGTGTTGAGGCAAGTTGGAGCTAAACCCTGCAGGGACACCGGCCCTCCAGGACCGAGATTGGTGACCCCTGCTTTAGACTATTAAAAATGTCAATACAAGTCAAATTTTCAAACATTTCAACATCAAAAGCTTTTGGGTGACAGATCAAGGTCCAGATTAATTCAATTTAGAAGCTTTAATAAGTGAAAAAAACATGAACAAAATACAGAAAATTGTCAATTTAAAGATATTCTTTACAGTGTAGCCTAAATAATATACTGGCAGTATGTCATTCCAATTTGAGGAACATGAATGAAAAAATGCTGACTTCATCTGAAGTTTACAAATGAATACTGACAATTAGTGAGGTGTCTTGGGAACGGGAGCGTAGTTTGATGTGCAAAACTTCAAAACACACACTCCACTTTCCCCAGGGGTCTCCATCCAGCCCAGGAAATGAGAAAGTGGGCTCCTGATGTCAGCGTTGAAGGCCTGGGTGGAATGCCGGGTCACATCAGGGGCTCTCTGGGTAGATCAGAGATCAGGCCTGTTTACATTTCAACTCAGGATATTTCTATCAGCCTGGCCAAACGGCTCCACGTTCCCAGGCTCCTCGCTCACAGCCCTGAAAAGGAGCACAAGCCCTCTCTATTTCTCCTTTCCCTCCTTCTCTCTATTTCTCTCTCTCTTGCCAGGGTTAAAGTCAAGGCAACTTCAGCAGAGAGTGGCTGGCAAAAAAACTCATTTCATACATTCTTTAGTTTGTAGCTATAAATGTTGCTGACTTACTAAAACTTTGATGGCGATCAATGACTTTCATTGTTTTTTTAATTTATTTTTTTATCTTTAATTTGTAGCTATAATTGACTTACTAAAGGCTTACACTTCCTTTTGATGGTGCCCATTAACTTCCCTAGTTTTGTTTTGTTTTGTTTTGGTTTATTAAATCAGAGGTGTCCACATTCAGCCCTGGAGGGCCGGTGTCCTGCATATTTTAGTTCCAACCCTAATTAAACACACCTGAATCAGCTAATCAAGCTCTTTCTAGGTATACTAGAAACTTCCAGGCAGGTGTGTTGAAGAAAGTTAGCTAACCTTTGTTTGGACACCCCTGTGTTAAAGTCAATGGTGGCCTTCAACTGATACCAACATTTTCCAAAATTGTGTTCAATTGAAGAATCTCAAACAGACATGTGAACAATCCCAGCAGACACACAACATCATAAGATATTAAGGATTTGATTAAGGTCGCCAGCGTCATCTCCCAGCCTGACCAGCTAAGACCAGGCTGGAAATGGCTGGAAACCAGCCTGGAAGTGGCCAAAACCCCTCTAAAACCAGGCTGGTCGACCAGCTAAAACCAGCCAACCAGCCTAGGCTGGTTTAAGCTGGATTTTTCAGCAGGGTTATTTTGGCGTTCAATAACGGCATGAATAATGTTAATGTTTTGTTGGTTTTAGGTTGTGTTGGAAAGTGACCAAAATACAAAGTCGAGCCAACATCTTAAACCAATATTATATTAACGTCAAATACTGACATTCTTGCTGTGATACATATACAATGGTTTATACCATTTTTTTTAAACTGGACTTGTAACTGTAATATATGATAAAATATAATTTCTAGTAAAGAAATTCTGGGCCAAAAAAGAAACCAAAAAATTCTGGGTGCAATTGGCCCAAAACTGAAACTGAAAATGCTTTGTAATAATAATTTGCTATTTTATTAAATATAGTTTTTAATTTTAAGTCAATAACTTAAAGTATACTAATAAAAAACACACACACATGCACAATATAACAACATTATTATTTGACAGCTATTAAGTAGAGAAGCTTGATTTGTCCAGCATTCCCATGACAGCACATTAGCGCTATTGCAAGCAGCAGATACAAGCATACTAAAACGAATGTCCTGTCGGCATGTTGTTTGAGCGCACTTTGTTTGTGCTGTTCACGGTTTCACGGAAAATGAATGGGTTTCATAGTGCAGTGCTTTCCATGTTCGGTGTGAATAGCATAGCCTTTTTGGGTGATTGATGAATAGCATAGCCTTTGTCAGTATTTGGTGTAAATAAGGTGGCATTTTTTTCTGCTGAATTTATTATTATTATTTTTTTTTTTGGCCAAAAGAGTAAGTTTTGGACAATAATTTTTACTGTCTGAAAATTCAGTGCATCCCTAGTGTAAATGTTTTGAAATGACAATAATATAATGCATCTCAGTTATCATGATCAGTCTGAAAAATCAGATTATAAATTCTCCTGCAGTTTGCGTTATGCAATGGTGAAATCAGCCAGAGAGGTAACTTCAAGGTCATTGTTTGTTGTCTATACATGGTTGGTTTCTTTAGTACGCAAAAGCTTTTTGAGGCCAAATTCGTGTAGGATTTCAGATGATTGGTTTATTTGTTTTACATCTAGTTATTTTTCATAGTTATCTCTCGTTGTTGCTTCTATCTAAAGTCAGATTTTTGCTTGCCAGGACTGTGCAGAAGATTTTATCGTGTTTTTCTAAGCAACTCCACATTGTGCTTGTGCATTCACAGAAGTCTTAAATATAAAATGTGGCACTGACAGCATTTTCTCGGTCTCTTGAGAATGACACGCTGACTAAAGAATGCTCAACGCTGCGTTTTTTTGACACTGCTTTGGCGCTCGTCTCTGCTGATATCCTCTTGATGCACTGTGGGAATAAATGGTAGAATTCGTTACAAGATAACTGTGATCATATTGAGTCAAACTGATTTTAAATGTTGCAATGTTTAGAAGGAAGTGTTGAGTCATTTAACTTCCTCTGATATACAGTTGAAGCCAGAATTATTAGCCCCCCTTTAAATTTTTTCTTCTTTTTTAAATATTTCCTAAATGATGTTTAACAGAGCAAGAAAATGTTCACAGTATGTCTGATAATGTTTTTTTCTTCTTGAGAAAGTCTTATTTGTTTTATTTTGGCTAGAATAAAAGCAGTTTTAAATTTTTTAGACAACATTTCAAGGACAAAATTATAAAAAAAAAATGTTAAAAAGACAGTGTTACCTGCTTTTGATAAAAAAAAAGAGTATTCCAGAAGATATAAAGTAAAACCGAGTATTTGCATCAAGGGTTTTTTAAATACATAACACAATTACTCTCTAAAAAATAACTCAAGAGATCTGTCACCACTACATAGTTTAATACGTTATTGTAACTTAAAATTTTAAAATGCTGATTAGATTTAAACTTTTAAGTTGCCAGAATAAGTTTTCAAAACAGGAAAATATTGATAATTACATCAACTACAAAATGCAGCTAATTTAAAGGTAAATATATCTGTCAGTTACTTTAAAACAATATTTAACTTGTAGTAAACCAAAGAAATTGGGTTTATAAGTCACACGAATGGAGTTGTTTTGTATTTTTAAGTCCACCCACTGATGTTTTTTGTTATTTTTTATACTTATTATGTGGCACAGTACATGTTTTTCTTTTTTGTAAAACAATGAAAACCTGTGGTTTAATACAAATTACCGTAAAAACAAATATGTTTTTGTTAAATGTATTTCTTACAGGCCTGAACAGTTCATTTAAAAACAAACAAACAAAAAAAAAATTACCAATTTCGGTAATTAGAGGTTCTTAACTTGAAAACGTCTGTGTAATTGAGTACAAAACATTAGATTTGTTTTTAATTTTAATTAAAAAAACTAATTGAAACAACTTATTTTTTTGAGCACTTGCTATATAAAAAAACTCTGATTAAAGAGGAAAAGATTTGGCTAACATAATAAAGTTTGTTGTCTGGGCTTCATTTTGTTAGATTTTGTCGTTAGATTTTGTCATAATTTCAATATATTAATGCAAACTGTTGCGTTAATTTTTTAGTTTTGTCTAAACAATATTTTTTTAGAGTGTACATGCATTTGGTTACTGCCTAGTCCTTATAGGAACACACTATAAAACACACTTGGGCTACATTCTGAATGAACAAGCATCACTCTTTTCCTTAAGTAACTAAATGGTCTATTCTTACTTGACCTGTTCCCGAGTTATTGCTTAATTCCACTTATTGGCATGGCATTAATAATAGTGGGGCTGAATTGTCTGCAAGGCTATGATATGATTTTCTGGCCATGTGTCAAGTCTCATATTAATTAGTTAATTAAATCATTAATTGTAATATTCAATTATTCATTTAATTATTCACTAATTCATTCATTGAGTAACAATTAGTGAATAAATCATTCATTCAGTGAAATATTTATTCAATCATTCATTCATTCATTCATTCAGTTATCAATTAGTTAATAGAATAATTAATACATTGAATTATTTATTCATTGATTCATTAAAATATTAATTTGATTAATAATTATCTAATTAAATTATTAAATCATTGAGTTAATAAATCAATTATAGATTCATTCAATTATTCATTGAATTTTTCAATCAATCATCCCTTCATTCAATTATAAATTATTCATACATTGAAATATTTATTTATTTTATTTTACTAATTTTTTAAAATGTTTATTTATTTATTTATTCAACTATTTGCTCATTTATTCAGTTATTAATTAGATAATTACATTATTAATTAATTGTATTATTCAATTATTTATTACATTTTTAATAAGTTGAATTAATTATTTATTCATTCAATTAAAAATTACCTAATTAAATAATTTATTCATTGAATTCATAATAAATTGAATTTATAATACAAAAAAAAAAGAGTATTCCAGAAGATATAAAGTAAAACCGAGGACTTTTATTAAGGGTTTTTAAATACATAACACAATTACATGCATTTGGTTACTGCCTAGTCCTTATAGAAACACACTATAAAACACACTTGGACTACATTCTGAATGAACAAGCATCACTCTTTTCCTTAAGTAACTAAATGGTCTATTTTTACTTGACCTATTCCTTAGTTATTGCTTAATTCCACTTATTGGCATGTCATTAATAATAGTGGGGCTGAATTGTCTGCAAGGCTATGATATGATTTTCTGGCCATGTGTCAAGTCTCATATTTGAACTGAATTCAAGTAAAGATCAGATGACTGGATCGCTGTGAAAGTCATTGGAGTTGCACAAGCCATTTCCTGCCTCTGACAGGATGTTTAAACCACATTCATCAACGTGCAGTTGACCAGCACCACAAGCCCGTCTAAGATTTTAAAATGAGGAATAATATTGGGAAAAAATGTGAACGTGTGCAAGGAAACGAGAAATGAAACAAGGGTGGTAAATCTCACCGAAAATGAAGTCTAGGTCACATTTTGTGTCCAACAAGAGAACCAAATCACACTATAAAGAATGAGTTAATCATGTTTTAACTTTTTTTAGTTACACAAACTTTAACTTTAGTAAGTTTAGTGAGTTTAACTGACGTAAGTTGAGATGACTAGAAGATTTAAATTGGTACAACTAAAACATTTAAACAGCAAGGCTTTTCTAAGTACAATATACAACAGCTTTAACGTATTAAAGAAAAAATCTGTATTGAAATAATACGTTAAAAGTTAATTAGAAGATTAAAAAACCATTCATTCATTTATGTCTAAATGCCTGTTCGTTTGTTCATTCGTTCAAATCAATTAAAAAAATAATCAATTGTTGATTTATTCAGTTAATTATTAGTTATTTAAATAATTGACTTATTCATTAAACTATGTAATGATTCATTCATTCATTCGTTCATTCAATAAATGTATAATTTCTTAATTAAATAATTCATACATTATTTATTAATTCATTCAATGATTAATTAAATAAATAAATCATATGTTAAAATATGTATTCAATTATTTTAATTCTATCGGTTAAAGGTTTTTTTAAAAATTGATTTATTAATTTTGTATTTATTTGTTAATTTAGTCATTTAATTAATAATTAGTTAATCAAATTATTCATTCATTTAATTATTCAAAAAAATTCTTCCTTCCTTAAATTCACAATTTAATTAAATATTTAATCAATAATTTATTAATTGATTCAATTATTAATTCATCAAATACATTGTTCATTAAAATATGTATTAAATTATTCATAAAATTATTCATTCAATCATTTTTATTAATTAATTAATTAAATCATTTATGCATTGAGTTTTTAATTTGACTATTCATTCAGACAATCAATTATTAAATAGTTATTCAGATCAATAATTCATTCAATTATTTATTTAATTTATCATTTATTAATTAATTCATTAATTCATAATTTGTTAAATAAATAATAAATTTAATATTGATTCAATTATAAATTAGTTAATTAAATGAACAATTCATTTATTTATTTTTATTAATCATCTTCATTAATTAATTAATTAATCAGTGAAATATTAATTCAATCATTCAGTTATCAAATAGTTAATAAAATAATTAATACATTGAATTATTTATTCAATCATTCATTCAAATATTCATTTGAATAATTATCTAATTAAATCCTTCATTTATTGAGTTCATAAATCAATTATACAGTCATTCATTTAATTATTCATTGCATTTTTCTATCATCCCTTCATTCAATTATAAATAATTCATTTATAGAAATATTTATTTACATTAACTATTTGTTCATTCATTCAGTTATTAATTAAATAATTACATTATTAATTCATTGTATTATTCAAGTATTCATTTCATTTTTTTGACATTTGAATGAATTATTCAGTAATTCAATTAACAATTAGCCAATTTGATTATTCATTCAATTTATAATACAATTGTACATTCATTCATTAAATTATTTATTGAATATTTCAATCAATTATCCCTTCATTCAATTATTAATCATTTATGAATCAATTATTAAGTATTCAATTGTAAATTATTCATTCATTAAAATAAATTTTCAATTATGTATTCTAACACTATTTGTTTATTTATTCAATCATTAAGTAGTTAATTACATCATTAATTCATTGTATTAATAAATTATTCATTCAATTTTTTAATCAATCAATCATTCTTTCACTCATTTATTAATTAGTTAAATTATTCAGTCATTGAATTATTCATTGAATTAATGATTAGTTTAAATCATTCAAATATTCATTCATTCATTCATTCATTCATTCATTTATTAATTGACTGTTTCTTTTATTCTTTCAAATATGAATTAGTTATTTTTATCATTCAGTCATTAATTAGTTAATTAAATCATTCATTCATCATTCATTCAATTATTCATCGAATTATTCATTAAGTTATTCATTCATTCTCAATTAATTTTATCATTATCATCACTCATTAATATAATTGTATATTTTTCTCACAAATAAAACATGACCAGAGAATCTTTTCCCTGCGAAAGTGTTCATTTCGTTTATATCATCTTTTCACATTATGTGTATTACATTACAATAACTCTATTAATTACCAATGAAATTAATGTTGAATTCAGCAAATGTTAAGGAGTGAGAAAGTGAAGTGGAGAGTGATCATACTCAGACCTGGATGGTGGTGTGTTTGTGTTGTGAAGTGACAGCCTTGGCTCCTGGCGCCTGCTGCCCTCAGTCTCCGTCACACACACACACGCACACACACACACAGTCTCAGCGCTGTTTCACTGAGGTCAGCTGAGGAAAGATCTTGCCTGCTCAGTCTTTCATTGCTTTTTCCCCCCTACCATCTTTTCAGACTGAACCTGAATTCTCCTGTCTGTACAAACTCCCCTTATGCACATTGGTTTCTGGTTACTTTAGAAAAGAAATTGTGATGACTCTATATGTCAGTGATATTACCAAATGATGTGTAATATAGTACTGGTGAACGCTCTATACTGTACATACTGTATATAGTGACTTAATAAATGGCATTGCAAGGTTCTTAAAAGGATATCGAGGTGATAAAGTATAATATTAGTGAGTAAAACTAGTGAACAAATAAATGGCAAATATGTCATACTTACTGAACTAAATCTGTATATTTTAATATGATAGTACTGTAAATATGTAATATATATGAAAAATGTACTAACAAAAGAATAGCCATGATATAACCAAAATATAATTTGAAATATATATATTTGTATAATATATATATATATATATTGAAATATATCAAGTATAAACCTGTTTATTACAAATTATGCATATGTTTTTACAATATATTGATATAAGCTGCCAGTACTTTTTCCAACACAGGCTCATTTATGAAAACGTAGCCCTATATACATTTCTGGAGATCGCGAATTATGTAGCTAGAGGAACGTATGGCTGTATTTCATCTTTAAAATTAATGCTATGGGGTGGTATGACGCCGTTCCTTTTCGTCCTTACCAGCTGACCGCTTACCTCTGTATGGGCGGCTTTCCCGCTGTTACTACTTTGTCCAGTGGCTCGCCATGTATGTCGGCGAACTTGAGATGCAGAGAGGATTTGACCTTGACAATAGTGTTCGAGCCTGGCAAAGAACGGTTCCAGAAAGTGACAAAGACAAAAACAGAAGTCAAAAAATAAAATAAACAAGCAAATAACAGGGTGAGATTGTGGTAAATTCTGAAATCATGATAAAAATCAGGCGAGGTCTTTTGTTTTTCTGGATTGCTTTTGAAAATACAGTCGTTTGGGTCTAGGGAGTAGGGTGGTGGGTCGATTGGTGCTTTTGAAAACACTATTAATTGGGTTAACTGAAGGAAGAGGGTGGGTCAGTCAGTCAATCAGACGACAGTGGCCTCTGGTGGATTTACGCAAAAAGAGGAAGCACAAATGGCACTCACGACAGAAATTGGAGATCTCAAAAGCGTACACAGCAGCCCCTGGTGGATTCACGAAAACAAAAACTGCAAAAAACGTAGCTCCTGGGACGTATTTAGTGCTCTCCAGAAATGTATTTAGCGATAAGTTTTTAGACTGAGACTGTGTTGACTTTTTCCAATCCAGGCTCATTCTGAAAACGTGGACGTTTCTGGAGACTGCGAATTATGTAGCCGGAGGTACGTATGGCTGCATTTAATTTTTAAGCGAACACTACAGGGCGATATGACGCTGTTCCTTTTCACGCTCACCGGCTGACCGCTTACCTCCATGTGTAGGGCTTTCCCGCCGAAACCAGCTTGTCCAGTTAGCTCGTCGTGTACGTCGGCGAACTTGAAACGCAGAGAGGAGCTGACCACGATGACGACGACCGAGTTCGAGTCCAGGGAACAGCGGTTCCAGAAATCAGGAAAGACAAAAACAGAATCCAAAAAATAAAGTCAACAAGATCATAACAGGGTGAGAATGTGGTAAAATCCAAAAACATGGTATAAATCAGACGAGGGCTTTTCTTTTTCTGGACGGCTTTTGTAATTTGTTGATTGGGTTTTGGGAAGTAAGCAGGTGAGCGGGTCTATCGGTAAAATTGGTTGTGTTTAGGGATGGAGGAGGGTGGGTCAGTTTATTGGCTGTTGGCCCATTTAAGCATTCAGTCAGTCAGACAGACAGTCGTTCAACTGCAGCCTTTGGTGGATTTACGTGAGAACAGCGCGGGCGCAAACGACACTCGACATTTAAGATACGAAATATCAAACAAAGCGGCCTCTCGTGGATTTGCAAAAACAAAAACTGCAAAAATATGTAGCTCCCGGGAGGTATTTCGCGGTCTCCAGAAACGTTCACAAGACTACGTTTACAGAATGAGCCTGGGTAGACTTTTTCAGTTATTTTACCGATTTCTTTCTATAATATTGGAAATATTTGTTTCAGCATAGTAAATAGTACCCTAAATTGGGTTTTTATCTTTTAACACCATTACCGAGCTGACCATGGTGTTGGTATGATGGTAATACTTGAAGTAAAAGTACATTGTAAACACTTCAATAGTAACAATACCAATTTTTGTAACCATGTTTTTTTCTCCACTTGTTTCCCCATGCAGCACTGATCGCACTGCATTTATAACCTGTCCAGGTATATTGTGTTAGAGTGTCTGTTCATGATGTTCTGCCTTCAGAAATGTGCGTGTGTGTGTGTGCTCAGTGATAAACGAGTGTGTTCTGGCCAGAGCCCTTTCGGCTGGAGCGTTGTGTCAGTTTGACTTGTTGACTCATCAAAAAGAAGAACTTGTTCTATCTAGTGTCTGTCAGGCCTCTTTAATGTCTGCAGCAGCTTTACAAAGAGCCTCTAACTGAATCATAAAGCTTGTTAAAGTCTCAGACTCCTGCATCCGCTACTCGCATGGTAAATAACTGCTATTGTGAGTTTGTATGTACAGGTTTTAATGGTTTACAAGGACTTTCATTTGTATAATGACATGACCTAAGTGTACTCTATTAGGTCTTGATGACTCCAAAGTAAGAGATGCATTTTTGTAATGATTTTCTTACAGCTGCCAGCATTTTGTCATTGCACACATGTGCAGTTAAAACAAGTCAACCATGAGCGAAAAAAAAGTGTTGTCAGATGCGTCTGTTTTCATTCTCCAATCAATCGAAAGAAGAGGAAGGGTTTCCATTGAGGTTTCGACTATGGAGACTTTTGAAAATGGAGTGGTCGCTGTTTTGAGTTATCTGGAGCTGTTTGACTTCACGAATCATGAATAATATCACAATATTATTAAATATTTCAAATATATTAGCAGCTGATTCAGTGGTTGCCTAGCAACATAAAAAGCGCAGCACACTTCTTTTTTTCTTATCAGCAAAAAATGGCAGTACGGTTCACCATACGCTTCATGCATTGACCCCTTATGGTAATTTACAAGTACTTTCCTCATGTCCTAGTTATTCAAAATTCTTAAAATCATACTTAACAGGCTCTCTTTACATTTAAAATGGGCCATAGGTTTTCTCTGAGGGTTGGGTTTGAAGGGTGGGGTAAGGCCATATTAGCACGATATATCCGTGCGCTCTGCGTCTGGTGTGAACACAGCATAATAAGAGACAATTCAATCATAACTCAATGTTTAAACAGCTATCATAATGTTATTTATCAATATGTGGCTCTTCTTGGATTCTCAGAAGCTACAGAAATTAAAAATGTAAAACAGGAACTACCTTGGGACCATTGTCTTTTTTTTACATCCCTCAAAATGGTCTATAGGAGATGGTGACTTGTGAGGACATAGCTGATGTTCTTATTTCTCACAATGTTTACTGTGAGGGTTGGGTGTCGGGATAGGGTTGGGGTAGGGTCTATGTAATGTCCCCACAACTCATAAAACAAACCTGTATTTGTGTTTGTACTTGTTTTTTTCATATCCTAGTGGGGACTTAAACGTGAATCTGACTCATGGGGACTCATGGAGTCACTGTGGGTACCAAAATTGAGGTCCCTATGGGTAAACATGCTTCTTAATTACAGAGAATGAATTATATTGATAATGTTAAAGTGCTGATTGTTTCACGTGAGGGTTAGGTTTAGGGGTAAGGTTGTGGTAGGAGATAGTATATACGGTTTGTATAGTAGAGACATCATTACATCAATGAGACTCCATCGAGATGTGCATGCGTGTGTGTGTGTGTTCATGTGTGTGTGAATAGAGTGAAACGGGAACATTCCTCTCTCCGTCCCACTCGCTCGTCCTCCTCGCTGCCACTCCACCCCCTGCTTCCTTCCTGTTCTTATTTTAGCATCTATTGGATGTTTTTCCCACATCCGGCAACAAAGAGAAGCTTGTGCCATATACCAACAGCATGTTCACACATGGCAAGCATTCAAGGGCACGATCAAATATTTTCATAAATTTGCTGAAGGTTCTGGAAGTCTCTCGGCTCTCTTTCTCACTCTCTTTCTTTGTGCGTATGTGTGTGATTGGACCATTTGTCTGTACAAGAACCTGCAGGGAAAGCGATATATAAAATAATAAAGCCTATAAAATAATCTTTTTAAAATATCCTAAAACTTATAAACTTAAAGGGGTTATTTAATACGACTTTGAGGCACGTCTCTTTTTAAAATTGTATCGTTTCTATTTTTGACCAAGTGTCTTGCTACTTCTCAGTGAGGGGTTGAGATTTGGGGTGGGAATATTGGGGCAAGCCTTGTTTTTAAAATTTTAGGTTTTGCATTTTCAATTTGACGTCTTGCTCATCCCCTATGAGGGTGGGGTTTAGGGGTGGGATTATTGGGGCATGCCTTCTTTTTAAAATTGTAAGTTTTAAACTTTCAGTCTGGCATCTTGCTCATCCCAAATGAGGGTTGTGTTTAGGATTAGTTTTTAAAGAGCCCATATTATACATGAAATATGGTCATATCCTGTTTGTAAGGGTCTCCAACAACAGTCTAATATGCATGCAAGGTCAAAAAACACTTTCATGGTCTTATAATCTGCATTTATTTTTACCTAATTATCCCAGCGACTCCTGTATGAATCGTCCAGTGATTCATTTGTTCCCAAACCCCTCCTTAGCGCGGAGCTAATCTGCGCTGATTGGACCGATGACAGTCTGTCGCGATTGGTCGACTGCCTTCAGTCAGAGAGGGAAATGGCCAATAGCTAATCAGCAATTTAAAAAGTAATCACAGTTCATACACGCTCGATAGTGTAGACGTGGATTTTAGCTGCCACACTATGGCGAGTGGATAGTGCCACGGATAACCGAACGAAGGAGACAGTCGTGTACTCGCCATACCACACACACACAAAAACACACACACACCTCCGGATGACAACGCTCCCGCTTCCGCCCGCACCCGCCAGGTTTTAGCCTGAGAACCCGCTCCGTTTTCTGCCCGCCGCGCCCGGTCCCGCTAGAGCGGAGAACACAACCAAAAATCACCCAGTATACAGTCCAGACAGCCAAGCTGTCTGTATAAACACATACACACAGCACAAAGTACACAAAGCTCGTTTGTTCGTTCGTTCGCTCGCTCTCTCGCTCTCTCTCGCTCTCTCTCATACGCGCGCGTGCGCACTAACACACACAAGCACCACGCAGACTCTCTTTCTAATTCGCATAGCAATATCCGTGATATTGCTAGACAGCCCGCTCCCGTCCCAAATTAAACCCGTTACCGACCGCTCCCGCGATTTATTCGGAAATTTATTCCCGCGGCTGTCCCCGCGCCAGATTTCTGCGGCGCGGGAATAAATTTCCGAATAAATCGCGGGAGCAGAACTCTAGCACGGAGCTCCATAAACAAACAGCACGCGTCGCGTTTTTAACGTGACTTTGCACGCGGTAAGATAAAATATCCAGTTAACCTGATACAGTACACGCGGTTACAAGTAACAAATCACAACTAAATACATTTGCAAGCTAGAGTCAACGAGGCAACAACTTTAACCGCACGTACTTACACTTGAGAAATGGAAGAAACCCATCCTGACGTCCATCAGTTACTCTTTACTGATCCTTCCTTTAACAAACTCAGATGAAGTATTCTTTGTAGCATGTAGCTTCCAGAAGTTTCCAACTGCTTGGTTATAATGCTGAGGTTTCATCTTTGGGTAGAGACTCAATATATCCATCTGCAGTGTGACTTCAATCGACCGGCATGTTTGTGTGCGTGTGTTTGTGGGTGTGCGTGTGTTTGTGGGTGTGTGTGTGTGTCTGGGTTTCTGCGTCAGAGGGCGGGGCCTCAGGTTTGAAATCTCCCGGGTTTGCGCGTGCACGTGAATAACTTGGTTTCGTTCGTACGTCATGGCGAAACACCTAATGAGTCGGTATCAAGGCGACTCGTTTGAAGCACTATGAGTCGACTCTTTTATAGATGAATCAACCGTTTTAAACACTGTAATCTTAAAGATTTAAGCCTTAGCTGGATACTTCACTTCACTTAGAGCTGTGTTACACACTACATGGAGGGAATTTTCAAAAACCCATAATATGGGCTCTTTAAGGCAAGCCTCCTTTTTAAAATTGTAGGTTTTATATTTTTAATTTGGTGTCTTGTTTTTCACCAATGAGGGTTGGGTTTAGGTGTGGGGTTATTGGGGCAAGCCTAATTTTTAAACAATTGTAGGTTTTACATTTTCAATCTGGCGTCTTTCTATCCTCCGATAAGGGTTGGGTTTACAGGAGGAGTTATTGGGGCATGACTGCTTTTTAAATCCACAATTGTGACATTTTGATCTGGTGACATACTATTCCCTAGTGACGTTAAGGGTTAGGGGTTGGCTTATTGGAGCAAACCTTATTTTTAAAATAGTTGGATTTACATTTTTGACTAGATGTCTTGCAATTCCCAAATGAGGGTTGGGTTAGGTCCAAGCGGCAACCTCCCGCTCTCCCTCAGGAAGCCAATACGGAAGTAACTAAAACTGCAATTCATTCGAAATTCCGCTAGTCCTGGCTGCTCCTGGCTCCAAAATAGAGCAAATTTTAATTGAGCCCACTGTTAGAATGGCCAACTTTACAGCAGAAAAAAGGTGTTTACAGCCTGGTACAAAAAAAGATTTGGTTAATACAGCTAATATTACCCTTCATGACAACTGTGAGGGGGGTGAATTTTTTTATAACTCATCCGTTTCCTTTATATTCAGTTATATTAAGTTTGCATAATTAAGGGCGTGGCCACTTGATTGACAGCTAGGTCTCGTTGGTCGCCGTCACGTCACCTCAGCTGAATCCTGCAGATTAGCCACTGAACTCGGCATATTTATCATATTTCTGTGTTGTTTAATGTGGCTTTACACAGTCAACTGCCTTTTGGACTTGTTTCCTACAATTATTAGATGGCATGCCATGCTGAGGGCACTTAATTGTGCTCACAAACCATTCACGTGGCCTCCGTTTCCCATGTGAGTAAAGTTATATACTTATATACCATCTCTATACATGTATTTGTTTTATTTAAGATCATTTATCGTTTATATTTATATTTAGAGCTGTAATGCACTCCAGAATCTGACAGATTGATTAGCTGTAGGCTCTAGAACAGTCATCTGAAGTGTTGTCATACAGTGTTATGCTGGATTTCATCAATAGTCTTACATTAACTAACACAGACTATATCTAAAGTGTTTAGAAGTAATTTGCGTTTTCCTCCTGTTAAAAAACGTCATAAGAACAATGTTTAGTGGCTCAATGTATTACAGCAGTGTTTTTAAAAGTCTAAACACTTTATTGATATAGTGTACAACCAAGCACAAGTGGTCAGAATACAAACAAGTCACAGGTGATAAAGTATTAAGCGTTTCTCCCAAAGTAAAGTGTGTCTAAAACAGGTCCAAGCTTAATGCCAGCAGGTGTCTGAATCTCCGCTCATTCTCCGCCTCTTTGCCCTTGTTTGGTATCCCGCCGTCGGTGTGATGACGCGCGAACAAAATGGCGACGGTTGGCCGCGCCTACTTGTGGCTTCTTTTGCGCTCTTTAGAAACCTATGGGTGACATCACGGATACTACGTCCATATATTTTACAGTCTATGGTTAGGGCTGGGGTTTAGGGGCACATCTTTTTAAAATTGTATTTACATTTTCAATCTGGCATCTTGATTGAACCCCAATCTGGCGTCTTGAACCCCAATGAGGGTTGAGTTTAGGAATGGGGTTATTGGGGCATGCTTTGATCCTAATTGCTTCTCACCTGTTCACCAAAAAGGCATTCCATGTGACCAGAAGTCATGTTTTTTTGAGGAAAGGTGATGATTTTTGATTAAAGATTATGAAGGCAAATGAAATTTTACAAAATAATGAAGTCTACAGATACATTGTTTATAACAAGCACTACTATGTGCATGTAAAAGGAAGAAGAGTAAATTTACATGTCGTTCCAACTTTACTTAAAAATATAAATCACATCAGTTCAGCATAATTTACTGTAATTAAAAAAGTACATTTAAAAAGACATATTTTCTGGAAATTTCTTTGATTTAAATAAAAGGTATTCTTGAAGATTGGAAAAGTTTCAGAAGTTATAGTGGCATGAAAACACCACATATGAAGTTATGGTGGCATGAAAATGTACCGCATAAGAATGACTGATTTTAAGATGGACAGGAATTTTCACCCCAGGCTCCATAACAGCCATAAGGAAACCATAGTGAACTTTGCCTGACATGCCTCTAATAGACTGTTCGTGACAATTCCCCTGCGCTTCTGTCAAGGTTGTGGCCTCGTGGGATATTCTAACCAGTTTGATTAAATAGGAAGTACTTTAAGTGGTTGGGCCTTTGTTGCGAAAGACACGCATGCTGCCTTCAGGCCACTAATCCAAAGATAAATGTGTCATATGAGGCTTCAGCATATGAATACTTTCTCCTCAGTGTGCATGCTTGCTTTAACACACTTGTCATGAAGTCTACTGATTTATAATTCAAGGAGACTGGGTTATTATTTTTAAAAGGGCCCCATTATGCTACAACCCCAAATCAGAAAAATTTGCGACAGTATGGAAAACGCAAATAAAAAACAAAGTAGTGTTTTCCAAACTATGCTGCAAACTATGGAAGTTTTTTCCTAACAAAATTCAAATGAAAATTCAAATGCTTAAAAGATCAAATGATAAATCAAATGCTCAAACTATAAATCAAATGCTCAAACCGAGATTGCAAATGATAAGTCAAATCCTCAAACCGACTCCTCAAATGATAAATCAAATGCTCAAACGGACTTTGCAAATGGTGAATCAAATGCTCAAACTATAAATCAAATCCTTAAACCGACATCGCAAATGGTGAATCAAATGCTCAAACAACTCTGCAAATGGTGAATCAAATGCTCAAACAAATCCGCAAATGGTGAATCAAATGCTCAAACAACTCCGCAAATGGTGAATCAAATGCTCAAACAACTCTGCAAATGGTGAATCAAATGCTCAAACAACTCTGCAAATGGTGAATCAAATGCTCAAACAACTCTGCAAATGGTGAATCAAATGCTCAAACAACTCTGCAAATGGTGAATCAAATGCTCAAACAACTCTGCAAATGGTGAATCAAATGCTCAAACAACTCCGCAAATGGTGAATCAAATGCTCAAACAACTCCGCAAATGGTGAATCAAATCCTTAAACGACTCCGCAAATGGTGAATCAAATGCTCAAACTGACATCGTTAATGATAAATCAAATGCAAATGAGGTGTCAATCAACCAACTAGGCGGAGCTTTAAGGCGGAAGAGTTTGTTGTTGACAACTACCGGTAGCGCTACGACTTTTTCAAGGGGTTCAGATTTGCGTGCACTATTCCAAGTCGTATCCGTATAAACTCGTGAAAGAGAAAGCGAGAAATCTAATACTGCTTCTGTCCACATTCTGAAGTGTTCATCAGATGGGTACATCTCTCACAGGAGGCCACGAAAAAGCATACGGCAAGATGATGATGCTACGTCACATTGTGGAAAAACTGGGTGGATTTAGACATCTTACATGTAAGTAATTAAATCCAGAAAGACGGTTCCTTGAGTTAAGTCACAATAAAATAGCAATAGTTGAGCTACTGTACAGTGTAGTTTGAGAATTTGATTTATTATTTGATTTTTTAAGCATTTGAATTTTCATTTTAATTTTGTTAGGAAAAAGCTTCCATAGCAAACAATACAACAAACATTATTTAATGTGTTCCTCATGATTTATAGTTTTTTTTTTTTTTTTTTTTTTGTAATAACACATTACAATTTTGGTTCTTGCAACACATTTAAAGAAAAGTTGGAACAGTAAGGCATTTACCACTTTGTGATGTTGCCGTCCCTTTTCACAACACTTTAAAGACATTTAGGGACTGAAGACACCAAGTGATGAAATCAGGTGTTATTTTGTGCCATTCTTACTCCAAACAAGTCTTAAGGTGGGTAACAGTACAGGGTCTTCGTTGTCGCATTTTGTGCTTTGAAATACGCCAGACATTCTCTATTGGAGACAGGTCAGGACTGCAGGCAGGCCAGTCAAGTACTGCATCCTCAGCCAGGACTTTGTGATGTGTGCGGAATATGGTTTTAACTTAATTTTTCCCAGTGCTGATTACTAGCCCAAAATAGCTCCTGTCACAACTTATTATGATTTTGGGCTGTATAATAAAGGGTCCAGATTTTGTTTTGGAGGTCTACTACTATAGCTTGACACCCATTCAAGGTCAAAACAAAACACTTATGTTTTGTTGTGTCTATAATACCTTGTAGCATCAACTTACAGTGTTAAAAATGGTTGGTTTGAGGATCAGGGGTGCGTTTCTTCAAAAAGGATGTTTATATCTTTTGAATGCAAATTTTATCACTGTTTTGGAGCAAAGTAGCATATATATATATATATATATATATATATATATATATATATATATATATATATATATATATATATATATATATATATATATCTAACATACTGATATTAACATTAAAAAATTATTTTAATTTCCCAGGACTTATAAATAAATGCATTTAAAAGTATTTGATACTGTAAAACAGGGGTGGCCAATCCTGTTCCTGGAGAGCCACCTTCCTGCAGATTTCAGTTGCTACCCATATCAAACACACCTGCCTGTAATTATCACGTGGTGTTCAGATCCTAATTAATTGCTTCAGGTGTGTTTGATATGGGTATAAAATATAATCAATTGTTTTATATTTATATATATATATATACATACATACATATATATATATATATATATATACATACACACACACATATATATATATATATATATATATATATATATATATATATATATATATATATATATATATATATATATATATATATATATATACGACTACTACTACTACTAAAAATAATAATAATCAAAATACAAAACACAACTGTACATTCATTCAGAGGGGTTTATATTAATGTTTCTGACCACACTCAAAAAAAGATTTTTTGCTGCTTGTTTAAACTACTTATTTAAAATGAGCTTAAACAACACAATTATTGAGGAATTTGGGGACATATTAATTGTTCAATCCACTTAAAATTACGGTAACCTAATAGCCTTGTGTTGATCTGTGTACATCACAACATGAATGAATTGTTTTACTGTGTAGTTTTGTCCACTGGCTGACTCTCTGTGTTTATGACAGGCTAATACTCTAATGCTAATACTAATGCTAATACTAATGCTAATACTCTCTCAATTTCTCCCTCTCTCACTCTCAGTTGTACAGTGTAAAACAGTTTTATAAAGTAGCTCAGGCAGCTCACACGCAACCAGCCTCGCATGTACAAACACGCACTGATACAGAGAGTTGCTGCAACCTTGAACTCCTCGTGTGGCTATCAGAGCCTGGCTTGGCACAGTACAGATGCAGCTGTGCAGCAGTAACACTCCGTACGCATGCTAACACAACTTACTTGGAAACTTTCTCTGTGATAAAGAAGGGCACTTAGTTGTACTAAATGCACACTTGTACTTCAAATCTATACAAGCATTAAAAAAGGTCCTATTTTCTTGTAATAAAAGATCATTTGAGATTGAGCTTAAGAAGTGTTAAGAAATTAACACACATGACATGGTTTTTAAGTACAGCATTCAAATGTGTATTTTGTTGGACTGTCAATTGATTAAAAAAATTAACATAATTGATGACATTCCTTTGTGATTAATCATGATTAATCACGAAAAGCCATATTTATTACAGAAACAAAAACAAAGACACGTTAGTGCCATTTTAATTTGAAATCAATCAATGCCAATAACAAACAAAAATGAGTTCCATGTTGGATTCTAAGTGGACTACAAAAAAAATCCAAAATACAGGCATTGCAAATATGGAAATAATGGAAACAATTGTACTCAATGTATTGTTGTATTGTGAGTTGAGAACATTAATTATATCCCTGCTGAAAAATCCAGCTTAAACCAGCCTTGGCTGGTTTTAGCTGGTTGACCAGCCTGGTTTTAGAGGGGTTTTGGCCACTTCCAGGCTGGTTTCCAGCCATTTCCAGCCTGGTCTTAGCTGGTCAGGCTGGGAGATGACCAGCTAAAACCAGCTTGTCCAGCCTAGCCAAGCTGGGAGTCCAGCCAAAACCAGCTATGTCCAGCTTTCACCATTTCCAGATGCGAAAAACTCTCAGGTAAAAATATTCCATACAAACGTATTTCTGTCGCGTGCACTGTAGTCCACACGTGAGTCCAGCTGTGCTCCCATAGCAGGGAAATGAGAACAAAACCTTCATTGCAGCATTTATAAACGCTGACAACTCATGTCTCCAAACAGTTCTTCGTCTTCCACTTGTTTTGGCAACTCAACGTTGCGTCTCTCTGCCCTATGAACAGTGTAACAGGTAAAAACAGTCTTCGAAGCTATCATTCATATTAATGAAGCTGCACCTCATACACAATAGAGCGTGCTGATTGGTTTAAACCAAGTATTTCTCGTGAATTACTGCTGCACACTCAAACGCGTCAAGTTGTAATCGTTAGTACAGACATTAAGTCTACATGCTGGAATACACGCAAAAATCTAATCCCTGTGCCACAGCTTCAAAAATTAGTTTCAAACCGTAAGAACGAATTTGCTCAAAATAACGCAAAACAACCTATTTTCAGTTTTTTTTTGTGAAATATATGTGTTCTAATAGTGTTTTTAGCAGTGTGGGACACATATATGACTGTCAACATCTTAAACAATGTGTTTTGGTGTTTTGCGACCCTTTAAAAAGAGTCTTAAAAAGGTGCTTTCACACCTGCCTTATTTAGTTTGTTTGAATCGCACTAGAGTTCACTTTCCCTCTTGGTGTGGTTCGTCTGGTCAGGTGTGAATGTGGCAATCGTACTCGAGTGCGCACCAAAAGCGCACCAAAAAGCACACCGAGACCGGTTTGAAGAGTTGGTCTCGGTACGCGTTCAAACGAACCCTGGAGCGGTTCATTTGTGGTGAGAATATGATCCGAACTAAAACAGACCCAACCACAAAAAGTACTGCACCATTTGGACTAATCCAGCTGCTGTAGGCAGATGCGCTGTGCATTATGGGATATGGAGGAAAAATGTTTGTTGACAGCGCTTTACCAACAGAGAGAGAGGGGAAAGCATTACCTGATGGATCGTTGGTAATATTTCCAGAAGATGACCATGGCTGTTTCTCAATTCCAAGAACACAGAGAATGGACTTGTGTTCTTGTGGAGACCGGTCTTGCCAGGTGTTCTCGGAAGAACGAACTCAGGAGACTGCGAGGGCAGAGAACGGGTCCTTTCAGAATTGAGATGCTGCGTTCTTCCTGATGGTCACATGACCTTCACGTGTTTTAAATGGTAAATTATTTAAACATTACAGCCTTCATACAACGAGTTATTCTTTTCCCCTTTTAAAAATATATACTTTACATAAAAACATTATAAATCTATGTTGCACAATATGAATAAAACAGAGTTTAATACAAATTTCAGCAAACAAACAACCCTTAATGTGTTTATTCCTTTATTAAGATGTTCATGGTAATGTTTACTTTCACCGTTTTATTTAGGGAAACTCCTGAGGTAAATAAGTTAAATCTATGAACTTTAATAATAAATCTAAATAAAATGCAGCGCTTCCCACCTCCAGTCGCAATGACTTCTGGGACTTCCTGAGCGAGTTCGCTGCTCAAGTCTGCATCGTTGCGTCCTCGAAATCAAGAACACATGCGGGAAGTTTCACGCGTCCTCCGTACTTGTGGTCTTGAGTATTGGAACTGAACTTTGGCAGCTGATGATGACGTTGCACGAGAACACGAGGACGCAAGACCGCTGAAGAACGCATATTGAGAAACAGCCCATGTTGCAGTTTAGCTAAATTAATTCACGCCTCCTCCTGAAGTGACGTGCGATTCATTAAAACATTGTTTTTCATCCGCAGCCACGCTTCATTCTCGAAATGTATAGTTTGTCTAAAGCAGGGATACAATCAGCCAGCGCAGTCGTCCCTCCATAGTCAAATGCGACATTTTGTGTCTGCCGGTTTGTTTACTTGCGGGAGTTCATTGGCATTTTCCCGCATGTTAATTCTGACCAATCGATAAGCAGTTTAGAAACTATGTTCAATAAAATCTGGCCAATGAGTGATGTGGGTTTTGTCACATGACTGCATTTTGTTTCTTTTCAACTGGTTCGGACCAAAGCCAGCAGTGTGGTGTGAAAACGACCCAAAGACGGCGGAAAATGCTACAATGTATCATTTATTGCACTTGGTATGTACCAAATGAACCGAAATACAGATGTGAAAGCACCCTTACAGTATTTTTAATACACAATTGTCTTGTAAACCTACCGTTAGCCTTGCGTGAATGCTTCCCAATCTGTTTCGCTTCCAAACAAAGCTCTGTTTTTCTTCAACAGTAAACACATGGCCTTCACAACTCGTAAAGCCCTGTGTTTTTGTTTTTTCTGTGTCATCCAATCCGTCCTCTGCTAAATTCTCACACTTGCTGTCAAAAGAGAGCGGGTTTTGGCAGCGTGACAGCGCAAGAAAACCCAACAATTTGCTAGCCACAACAATGGCGGGTCACAACCGCTGAATCACTCCGAGCGCACCATCACTCGGAGGGGCAGCTCAGTAAATGGCCGCTTGTTGATAGATGGTGAGGTTAGAAGTTGTTTTGTATGCGTGCCTCTATTTTCCCATGTTCTTGGCTGCGGGTTTTTGTGCGTTCGGCTGCCAAATATTGGCCCGAGTCGGAATGTCAGAAGTGTGTGGGAGTTGAGCAGAGTTCAGTTCCTACTGCGCATTGTGAAATCATCCCCATAATGCGCTTCATTGTTGGGGTTGTTTGACTCAGACTTAACCCATATGTGCTGCATTGAAAGCAATAGTAAGGACGGTCAACTGCTGTTTTAAATAGTTGGCAGCTGAGTCCACGGTAAACTTCATCATTATGACAGTGAGCACTTTTAAACTAGGGAAAGCTCGGGAGAGGGTTTTATGGCTGAGATCCGCATGGCGGGGACTCAGGAGAGGAGCGAGGTCCAAAAATAGCTTGTACTGTTTCTCCATTTCCAGGCTTCATCTGTTAAGAGCAGAATGTCGAACATCGTACTCTTGTTGGTTGTAAAAAAGGAGTTTTGTTGAACAAGTGATCTTGTTCGATCCACAGACATAAACAATGGCGTCTGAGCCCAGAATTAACCCCTTTATCCCGCGTTCCCACGGGAGATTAACCGCATGCTGATCTGAAGGAAGCATTCAGGGATGTAATGTGAGAACTTGAATAATACGACAAATCCAAAGGTCAAATACTGTCCCACGTCTGTATTATAGCTTATATGAATTAAAATGGGGCAACGCGGTGGCGCAGTAGGTAGTGCTGTTGCCTCACAGCAAGAAGGTCACTGGTTCAAGCATCGGCCAGGTCAGTTGGCATTTCTGTGTGCAGTTTGCATGTTCTCCTCGTGTTTGCGTGGGTTTCCTCCGGGTGCTCCAGTTTCACAAGTCCAAAGACATGCGGTACAGGTGAATTATGTAAGCTAAATTGTCTGTATGGTATGTGTGTGTGCGAATGAGTGTGTATGGAGGTTTCCCAGTGATGGGTTGCGGCTGGAAGGGCATCCGCTGTGTAAAATATATGCTGGATAAGTTGGCGGTTCATTCCGCTGTGGCGATCCCAGATTAATAAAGGGACTAAGTGGAAAGGAAAATGAATGAATGAATTTATATGCTATTTGGTGATGATTCTTTTCTTGTCATTGAAGAATTCCTGCAGCAAGAAGTGTTTAAAACTCATTACTGTGGAGCATGTCTCTGAAATTAAATTAAATTAAATTAAATTAAATTAAATTAAATTAAATTAAATTAAATTAAATTAAATTAAATTAAATTAAATAAATTAAATTTTAAATTAAATTAAATTAAATTAAAAAAAATTTTATTTTATTTTATTTTATTTTAATTTATACATTTAATTTATTCTGTTTCTGTTAAAATGTTATTTTATTTTATTTTATTAATTTTTATTTAATTTAAATTTAAATTAAATTAAATTAAATTAAATTAAATTAAATTAAATTAAATTAAATTAAATTAAATTAAATTAAATCTTAACAGAAACAAAATTAAATTAAATGTATAAATAAATAAAAATAAACATTTAAAAATAAGAAAATTAATTATATCTTGACAGAAACTGATTACTGTGGAGCATGTCTCTGAATTTAAATTTAAATTAAATTAAGCAAGTAAAAAAAAAAATTAAATAAATTTAAAACAAAGTTAAATAAAATAAAATTATATCTTGGCAGAAACCCACTGCTGTGGAGCATCTCATTAAAATAAAATATATTAAAATCAAATTAATTAAAAAATCATTATCAATAACATTAATTGCAAATATAAATTCAGAAATGCACACAAAAAAGATCAATTTAATCTTGCTATCTGGGCGGCATGATCGAACCTCGGCTGGGCCAGTTGGCATTTCTGTGTGGAGTTTGCATGTTCTCCCCATGGGAGACAGAAACTCCACACAGAAATGCCAACTGACCCAGCTGAAGCTGGAACCAGTGACCTTAAATGAAATTAACAAATATATATACAGGTAAAGTCAGAATTATTAGCCCCCCCGAATTATTAGACACCCTGTTTATTTTTCCCCCAATTTCTGTTTAACAGAGAGAAAATTTTTACAACACATTTCTGAATATAATAGTTTCTTATTTCTAATAACTGATTTATTTTATCTTTGTCATGATGAAAGTACATACTATTTGACTAGATGTTTTTCAAGACACTTCTATACAGCTTAAAGTGACATTTAAAGACTTAACTAGGTTAATTAGATTAACTAGGCAGGTTAGGGTAATTAGGCAAGTCGTTGTATAATGATGGTTTGTTCTGTAGACTACCAAAAATATATAGCTTAAAGGGGCTAATAATTTTGTCCTTAAAATGGTGTTTAAAAAATGAATAACTGCTTTTATTCTAGTCAAAATAAAACAAATAAGACTTTCTCCAGAAGAAAAAATATTATCAGACATACTGTGAAAATTTCCTTGCTCTGTTAAATGCATACAATGCATGTTTACAATAGAGCTTTGCAGCGCGTAAATGAGTTTTACTGAAGTGCATCGTTTTATTCTGCACAGCCTTTGTGGTTCATTTGCAATCAGCTATGCAGTATGTGTGTGTGTGTGTGTGTGTGTGTGTGTGTGTGTGTGTGTGTGTGTGTTTTCTAGTGGTTTCATACTGCATTCACATAGGGGTAAAGCTGGTCCTGGATCAGCACAATAGAAGAAAACCTCAATCAGGATTTTCCCCACATGCACACAAATCCTGCTGGGTCGAGCTATATGCCTGAAATCATTTAGTGGTCAATAGCAGGGCTTTATCTGAGCCATATGAAGCAGCTGCAGTGTTGAGGGAGAGCCAGATGTGGAGAGCGGGCAGGAAAAAGCTCTACATGCCACAGGAGTCGTCTTCGAAAAACAGGAAGGCAACTTGTTCCCTGCTTATGGGCCGTTTCCTGTGGCAAGAGAGCGGAGGGGGCCGAGTGTGGGCTTTGACATTTCACTGAGAAGGTGCATGGAAGGGGAAAATGACCATTTATGGACAGAAGAGGAAGCTGGACTGGCCACTTGGCTGCTTTTGCCCCAATGGCTCTTTTATATCAACAAAGCAACTTTGTGTGTCTTTTTTTTAAGAGTCATAGAAGTTAATAATTTCATATAATGAATTCATTAATTGTAAAATTAGTTAATTAATGATTGAATGAATTCACTGTAAAATGAATGAATGCATGAACGAATGAATTATTTAATTCACTATAAAATAGGTGAATGAACGAACAAATTAATTTATTCACTAACACAAATGAATGATCAAATGAAATAATTAATTTACTGTAAAATGAATGAATGAATGAATGAACAAATTAATTCACTGTAAAAAAATGAAAGAAGAACCACATGGTTTCACTGTAAAATGAATGAATGAAAAAATTAAGTCACTGTAAAATTAATGAATGACTGAATGAATGACCAAATGAACAAACAAATTAATTAATGAATTCACTGTAAAATGGATGTACAAATAAACAAACTAATTAATTAACTGTAAAATAAATGAATGGACAAATGAACAATTGAATGGATTAACTGTAAAATGAATGACCAAATGAACGAATAAATTCATTAATTCACAAAACGAATGAATGAAGGAACAAATGAATGAATGAATGAATTATGTACAGTAACTGTTAAATGAATGAATGTATTCACTTTAAAATGAATAAACAAATGACTTAACAAATTAGTTCACTGTAAAATCAATGAACGAAAAGACAAATTAATTAATTTACAGTAAAATGAATGAATGAGAGAATTCATTAATTTATTCAGTGTAAAAGAAACAAATGACTTCACTGTTATACACAGTGAATAGATTAATGAATAAATAGATGAATGAATGAACAAATTAAGTCACTGTAAAATGAATGAATGAATAAACTACTAAATGAAAAAATTAATTAATTCACTGTAAAATTAATGCATGAAGGAATAAATAAATCAATGAATTAATCATCAATTTACTTTAAAATTACTTTAAAAAGAATGAATGAATGAACAAATGAATGAACAAGTGAACAAAATTATAAATGAGCAAATGAATGTATGAATGAATAAGTGGACGAAGGAACACATGAAAAAATTAATTCACTGTAAAATGAAGGAATGATTGAACAATTCATTGAAATTAATTCAATGCAAAACGAATGAATGAATAAATGAATGAATGAATTTAAAAAAGTGCATGAACAAATGAATGACCAAAAGACTGAAATAACAAATGAATGAACGAGTGAACAAAAGAATAATTGAGCAAATTAAATCACTGTAAAATGAATGAATGAATGAATTAGTGAATGAATGAACAATTGGATTAATTAATTCACTGTAAAATTATTGAATAAATAAATTAATTAATCAAAAACAATTATCAAGCGAATGAACAAATAAATGACCGAATGACTATAATTAACAAACAAATGCATAAACAAACAAATGAACGAGTGAACAAAAGAATGAATGAGCAAATTATTTCAGTGCAAAATGAATAAAGGATGAATGAACAATTGGATTAATTAATTCACTGTAAAATAAATGAATGAATGAATGAATGAATAAATGAATGAACGAAGAAACAAACAAATAAACAAATAAATGAATGAACAAATAAATTAACAGTAAAATGAATGAATGAATGAATGAATGAATGAATGAATGAAAACATGGATACAGTGCTCAGCATAAATGAGTACAACTATAAATGAGAGAAATTTTTATTTTTATATAATTCTAGTTTATATGAATACTATAAAAAATGCAGTTGTCCCAACACAAATCTGTTAAACAATTAAGTTCTCCCAAAAAACTCAAGATATGTGTTGATTCAGCTCATTTTTAAATTAGTATTTTAATGCAGGAACAATGAGTTTTTCAGTGTTCCCTCACACAATTCTATTCAGATCTGGGAGTTTGTAGCAGCTTAAACACTGAAAGCCCTGCACTTGTGCCTAGCACAACAATACAAACAATGTCTGTTAACTTGATATTGTGCTGCACCTATTCACCTTATTCTCCGCCGACGAGCGGGCGCTGCCATTTGAATCTTTTGGCTCGAGACTTCCGGTCTCATTCACTTCCATTCGTTTTTTGACGTTAAAAACTGCTCGATACGCTGCTTGATGTTGCAATTTGATATTTTCTTATTATATTCTTCTACTTGGTCTGTATAGTCATGCAAACATTTGTTTGTAGAGCAAGTAAGTTGACAGTTTTCTGCCGTTTATTATTCCTAGTCATTTCTCCCATAGGCGACTGAATCGGAAGTTCTAAGACAATCGCGAAAACAGGCGCACTTCCGCATTTTAGAATAAGGTCAATAAATGATAAATGTTTAAGAATCACATACTGGTGCCGCTGTGTGTTACAGCAGGTGATTTGGGATTAATAGCCGCACTTCTCCTGTGCTGGTAATTTAGTGTTGTGTGCAGCAGCTCTGGGTCTGGTCAGCAGTAGATTTGCTTTATCGTGAAGTTCTCACTATTGAAAGACCAAACGCAGCTGTTCCTGCAGCTTAACAGACTGACCTCTGCTGGCATGGCATGAGCTTTAGTGTAGTAATCTGTTACACTTCCTATCAGTCGCAGCTTAAAATATGATTTTCATTTCCCATCCTGCACACTCAGACAGTCTCATCTAGCAGATTCTTTCTCCTCCTGTCCTCCATCTCTGAGACTCGGAGGGTTTGCTAAGGCGAGCATCGCTGATACTGGTCAAATTGAGGGGAGTATATACACACAGTACTGTGCAAATTTCTTAAGCACTATACCAACTTTGTTGGCCTAAGACTTTTGCACAATATATAATCAATCAGTCTCTTTATTAAAAACAAATCTAAAATTTAGGAAACATATACAAAAACAACAACAGCACATTTCCTCTTCAAGCTATGTTTAATGTAGCTTCCCTTGGCACCAACTGTTTTGATCTAATTCGAATCTTTCTTTTTCTGTCCAGGTGCAAAGAAATGAACAAATTAATTCACTGTAAAATGAATGAATAAATTAATGAATGAGTGGACGAATGAACACATGAATAAATTAATTCACTGTAAAATGAACGAATGAATGAAAGAATGATCAAGTGAATGAATAAATTCAATGCAAAATGAATGAATGAATGGATGAATGAATGAATGCGTGGATAAATGAATGAATGAATCAATCAATCAATCAATAAACAAGTGAATGAACAAATGACTGAATTAACAAATGAATGAACGAACAAATGAATGAACGAGTGAACAAAAGAATGAATGAGCAAATGAATTCACTGTAAAATGAATGAATGAATGAATGAGTAGATGAATGAACAAATGAATAAATGAGTGAACAAATTAATAAACGAGTGAACAAAAGAATGAATGAGAAAATGAATTTACTTTAAAATGAATGAATGAATGAATGAATGAATGAGTAGATAAATGAACAAACGAATGAATGAGTGAACAAAAGAATGAATGAACAAATACATGACTGAGTGAACAAATGAATGAACGAGTGAACAAAAGAATGATTAAGCAAACGAATTTACTTTAAAATGAATGAATAAATGAATGAATGAATGAATGAATGAATAAATGAATGAATGAATGAGTAGATAAATGAACAAATGAATGAATGAGTGAACAAAAGAATGAATGAACAAATAAATGAATGAGTGAACAAATAAATGAACGAGTGAACAAAAGAATGAATGAGAAAATGAATGAACAAATGAATGAATGCATGAACATAAGAATGAATGAGCAAATGAATTAACAAATTAATTGACTGTAAAATTAATGAATACATGAATGAATGAGTGGATGAATGAACACATAAATAAATTAATTTACTGTAAAATGAACAAGTAAATAAACAAATGAATTAATGAATTCAATGCAAAATCAATGTATGAATAAATGAATGAATGATTCAATCAATTAATAAACATGTGAACGAACAAATGAATGACGGAATGACTGAAATAACTTATTAATGAACGAACAAATGAATGAATGAATGAGTGAACTAAAGAATGAATGAGCAAATTAATTCACTGTAAAATTAAAGAATGAATGAAGGAGTAGATGAATGAACAAATGAATGAATGAGTGAACAAAAAATGAATGAACAAATTAATGAATAAATAAACAAATGAATGAATGAGTGAACAAATTAATGAACGCGTGAACAAAAGAATGAATGAGCAAATGAATGAACGATTGAACATAAGAATGAATGAGCAAATGAATGAACAAATGAATTCACTGTAAAATGAATGAATGAATGAATGAATGAATGAATGAATGAATGAATGAATAAATGAGTGGACGAATGAACACATGAACAAATTAACTAATTAAGTTTTTTTTTTAATTAAGTTGTTCCTTCACATAATTCTAATCATATTTGGGAGTTTGTAGCAGCTTAAACACTGAAAGCCCTGCACTTGTTAAAATCCACAGCATCTCATACAGCCTCTATAATATTCAGATCTGGACAATGTGGAGGTAATTTCAGAACTGTCTGTGTCTCACCAGCTTTTTTCTTTCTCCAAATAGGATTTGACTGCAATTAGCGGATCATTATCACGTTGAAAATAAAAACTATTACCACTAAAGTCTTTTCCAGAAAGAATGACATAATGGATTAAAACCTGTGTATACTTTTCAACATTCACACTTTCATCAATTCAGCCTATAATGCTAACAACAATGGTAGAAATGCAGCTCAAACCAGGACAAACAGCCTCTCTCCAACATTGTATTTCACATCTTACACAATTCAAGCCTAACCTAACCTAACACCTATCCTAACAAACCATACACCAACTGTAAGATAACTTATTCACCCTGTATAAATCTCAATAAAAGGGCCACGTGTCCATTGATAGGTGCGTTCGACATGAAGCACGGCTACAGCAACGAGATTAGCTGAGCACAGGTGAGGGCGGAGTAAAAAACGAAGCTGTCAAGCCGGACAATTCCAAGCTCAGTGTTGCGGCAGTCATGATGACCGATCACATGGCGCCATCATAATTTTTTTTATTTATAAAAGCAAAAGATTTACAGTACAAATGAAAACAGAATACAGTCTTTATAAACTTAAGTTCATTTTTAAACAATAAGGGAATTATTAAATAACAATCGTATGAAAGAAATAAGGGGAACGAGAGGATAATATAAACATAAAAATGAGTAGGCCTATTAAACACAAAGCACACATACACCTACCTCCTGGAGAGTGTTCTTGGTTTTGGCCAACTGTTGTGGAGGGTGTTCTTCACCAGGGAAAGAATATTTTGGTCATCCGCAATAGTTGTTTCCATGGTCTTCCGCTTAGTGGTGCGTTCCTTCTTTTTAATAATGTTCCAAAGAGTTGCCTAATGTTTTTTGCTATCTCTGATGGGTTTGTTTTGTTTTTTCAGCCTGTTTTTGATGGCTTGCTTGACTGATTGACAGCTCTTTCTATCTCATCTTGAGAGTTGACAGATTCCAAATGCAAATAACATACTCGAAATGAACTCTGGACCTTGTATCTGCTCAATGTATTTGGGATAATGAGGGAATAACACAGACCTGGCCATGGAACAGTCAATTGTCCCTTTACTTTTGGAGCCTTAACAAGTGGGAGGCACATATGCAAACTGTAATAATTCCTACACCGTTCAGCTGACTTGAATGTAAATACTCTCAAATTAAAGCTGACAGTCTGCAGTTCAGATTGCAGTTCAAATCCATTGTGTTCGTATATACAGCCAAAAATGTTAGAATTGTGTCAATGTCCCAATGTTTATGGACCTGACTGTATTAGTATAGTGCGTATAGTGAGTAAATGTTTTTGGGGGAATATCCCTTTAAGAAGAGTGAAGCGAGGTTGACAAAGAGATTAAACTCTGTTCTCAAGCCTGCTGAGGCGCATTCAGGCAAAAGAGCATCAGTGTCAGAGCTGCCACTAAATGAAAGCTTCTCAGGCCGAGTGGAAGGAAGAGCATCAGAAATCTGGTTGCAGGCTTTTTTTTCTGTCTAATCCCGAGCCAGAGAGAAGGGCTAGGTTGGGTCTCTGAAAACGGTGGCCGCTGTGTGTGATAGAAACAATGAAATTAAACACCCAACTAGCGCACTAGAGCAGGAAATGGCCACCGAACCTGGAGAACAGTGCTCTTTTGTTGCAGCCATTGTAAAGAGATACCATAGGGCTTTTGTTCTGCACGGCTTAAACCCAGCCCTCCTCCCCTTGCAGAGTTTGCAAGCCAGCGGAGCAGCACATTGCCTATATTACACATGCGTTTGTCTCTTTTACCAAAGACGCAAATCTGTCATTAGGAGATTCAAGCGTTTATTGCTTTTTTCACTGCGGTGACTTGGGTAAATTGGCTGAAATAATCCTAGCTCTGTATAATGAGCCTCAATTTCGAAGCGTGTAGTAGTGATTATGTACAAGCCAAGGGTGCATTTTTCCCAACATTAACCATTTTTGCTTGAATTTGTGGATTTTAAAGGGGTGGTCCAGGCTGTATTTTTAAGGCTTAGATGTGTTTATAAGATACGAAGCAATGTGTGTTCATGGTTCATTTGTAAATTATCTTTATTACTTACTTTAATTATATACAGCTACTCAGCTAACATGAAAACAAGTCATATTTCCTAGTTCCCGCGAAAACCTGCCCTAAAGAGGCTCTGATTTGTCAGCTAACATAATGTACTGTGATTCTCGGTTGCTGCTAGAGCGGATACGTTTGCGGCCGGAAGTTAACGAGAATTATTTCTATTATTTATTAAATTTCTCATTTGTTTTATTTTATTAACGTCTACCCCCACCCCAACCCTAAACCCAACCGTCACAGTAATGTAAAAACAGTTGTTGTACTGAGTATAAGTTATGTTATCTATTAAATAACCCAATAAAATTTAATTTTGAACGCCTACCCCCACCCCAACCCTAAACCCAACCGCCACAGTAATGTAAAAACAGTTGTTGTACTGAGTATTAGTTATGTTATCTATTAAATAACCCAATTAAATTAAATTTTGAACGCCTACCCCCACCCCAACCCTAAACCCAACCCTCACAGTACTGTAAAAATATAAATTATTGTTATACAGTTTTATAAAAAAATGCTGCTTTATTAATGTGCGTAGCGCACTTCCGGCCGGCCGCATATCCGATCTAGACTTTACCGTGATTCGCGGATCGAATCTACGTCACCAGGAAGAGTCACGCCCCTACAAGCACGTGCTGTGCCTCTGCTGTTTAAATACAGTCAGTCTGTGTAGCTGCTGAACATTATGGGTGTTTACAGCGGTTTGACGGAAAAATATGAATTTGTAGGTAAGTTGTTAGCATTTCTCATCGTTTACATCCTTGTTTACGTCCTTGCTACAACATACAGTTAATGCTAAAAACTACGCATGTAATAGATCAATTTTAACAAATAAAAAAATACCTACAGTTTGTGGCTCACAATCCACAGGTTCATCTGTTATGGTTGGAGCTGCTCCCTCTTTGAATCCAGCACTGAACTGGGAGAGATTCTCTCGGTCCTTGGTCAAACACTATGTAACATAATTAAAAGTAAACCGTCAGCACTTTTCTCTTTGTGTCGTGTCTTTTGGATGCCCAAATACAGAAACAGAACAAGCTCTGTGGAAATAGCAGCGATTGGATGGCATTTTAGCTGTCCCTGCCATAACATTGCAGTGCCTCTGGCCACGCCCCTTCGCTGTGCGGGCTGAATGAGCGTAACCTGAAGCGTTTGTGATCTCATTAACCCAGATCTATTTTTTTGTAGTCCCCAAACTTCTTTTCGCTGTAGGCTTTGCTAAGCTAACTGTAAAAGTCAATAGCTATGTTTCCATCCAAAGATGCAAATTAAATTTATGAGCAAAACTGGATTACCGCAATAAGACGTGCAAATAAAGCAGCATCTCAAAGAAAACAAAATCCTCACTTCCTAATTAATTGGCACCAAATATTAACAGTAAAAACGGAATTTGGCACTTGAAGGAGTGAAACGCAGAGCGCAAACGCTCTTCACTATTCTGGAGGTAATTAATAATATAACAACTAATACTGAATTGTTTAGGGCATTTTAGAACGACCAAAACAACATTTCAGATGTTTTACAGTGTGCTCAGCCTGCTGGTTGGTCCATTCACACACATTTTTATCATCACATGGTCTCTTATAACTAAATCACATGACTTTTTTTTAAAAATACGGGAATTTGTTCAGTAAAAGCGTTTCCATCATAGCTTATGCGCATCTTTTCTTATCATGAAAGTAAAATTAACATAACATAAACTATTAACACATCTCTTAATTCTGATTGGCTGATTGTAATAATGTTAACATAGATGCTAATCCAGGAACATGTACTAATCGATGAAATCAGGTTTGTGGTTGATTACCATACGTTGTCCCTTGTTTTGAAAAAAATAAAACCAAAGTTTGCATTATTGAGATCAGTTGTGTATATATATATGTATGTATATGTATGTATATTAGGAGTGTAAAAATAAATTCCTTCTTCGGTGCACTGCAATGCAGACGTGGACAATTCGGTATCGGTTTAGTAATAGATTATAACCGAATATTATGTAGTGACATCATTTACTTCATATGTGCTATGTCGCGATAGCTTACTATGGCGAGGGAGGTGAGCGTGAATAATTAAAACACTCTAACTACAAAAAAACACAGAAACTCTCCACAATTTACTGTGTCTGTGTTTGCTGAACAGTCTTTTACTTACATACGGCAGAAGATGTTCCATTGCGATAGAGAAAATGAAAGTAAACTCTCTCTCTAAATTTCTCTCTTTCTCTCTCTCTCTCTCTCTCTCTCTCTCTCTCTCTCTCTCTCTCTCTCTCTCTTACGTGGCCTGTTTGACCTGCTGGCACGACATTTCCTCTCCTCTCGGCTATTATAGATACTGCACATCTTGTATCTTCACACCATAGACAATTGCCTTCAGATGACCCCAAAGATAAAATTTTAAGGGGTCATATCGGGAGACCTTGGGGGCCGTTCAACTGCACCCTCACATATACTAATGTGCCACAAACAGGACATTAATATCCCCAACCATTCCCATTTTATTAAGGTGTAAATGGCCCACCCTATATATATATATAAAAAAAAAAATATATATATATATATATATATATATATATATATATATATATATATATATATATATATATATATATATATATATATATATATATATATGTGTGTGTGTGTGTGATGTTTTGTAAACAAATTTCGGGAGGAGCATGCGCAAAAGATTTAGTATCGAATACGTCGTTGACAATCATCCCATTATCAAATCAGTTCTTGAACAAACCCCTATATATACCAAAGCTGTCTTACCTGCAGCATCTCACGACTTAGCATCCCTCCACCACCCCGTCACCTCACCTCTTGCATTGAATTCCCAGGGGGAGCGTTCTAGGGCCGGGCTAGATACTTCGCTCGAATCCCAACTCCTCTTTGTTTCTGATAAGGGGAATAACTCGAGTTGGGGTGTCTCCTTGAGCTCAGAGCCCTCCCCCCGGACAGCATGCCAAATATGCTTTATACTTAAACGAATGCAAGTGTGAACTCGAAATATATATATGTGTGTGTGTGTGTGTGTGTGTGTGTGTGTGTGTGTGTGTTTGTGTGTATACATATATATATATATATATATATATATATATATATATATATATATATATATATATATATATATATATATATATATATACATACACATACATACATACATACACATATACACATATACATATACATACACATACATACATACATACACATATATACATATACATATATATATATATATATATATATATATATATATATATATATATATATATAGTGTTTATTTTTTTGGTTCTGTACATTATAGATTATGTACTTGTTGTTTTGTGCATCTTACAGTACATCAAGTTTCACTGGTGGATGCATGTGGTTCAGTGCTAAGGGGGATTTTTCATTGACTGTCCTTAGTGTTGAAGGGGACGTAAAGATTGAGGGTGACAACAGTGTCATATGCGGGGCATGCTAAAAAAAAAGATTGAAAAAGAAGTACAGACATGGTCATTGAATGTGACGGCCTGTCAAGGCGAGTTTGATGGACTCTTTAGTGACTCTACAGTGTATGTGTGTGTTCGTGGATTGGAAGGCTGGTGCCGTCACATTGTTTTGCTGTGAGGTCTTGAGATGTTAATGTTGTCCTTTACTTGTTGGCTCTCAGAGCACCTGCATCACCCCTCATTCATGAAATCAATAAAATCATTAAAATCGCTAAATTGCACAATTTCCCAGTCGAATTTTAGTCATTGCAGGTCAGCGTAATGATGTGATTTGAACTTCTGTAAACTTTAAAGGCATGATATGTAAGATTTGTATTGTTAAAATATCTATAAACCAGCTTAGACATATGGATTTACATTATACCAAATGTTGTTTGGTAAAATGTTCTAATCCAGTTAAATAAGCCATTTCAATTAGCTAGTGCGACAGAGCGTGTGCTGTGTGTTCATGCTAATGATGTCTCACACACTTGAGTTCAGGTTCGATTATGGAGAAAACAGTAAACACCATAGATGCTTTAAAATGTTGTGTTTTTTAGTCTGCACATTATAACAGAAGCCTAAAATGTATTTATATTAGTCTAACAGTGCTTCTTCACATGATCATGAGTGGAATAACAGGAAGTGGCAGACTGTGGCCTAATAAAAGCTCAGCTGCTCAGTTTGTTAGCATGTTAATAATTAAGACATATAGTGTCATTTTCACCACTAGAGGGTGTGTGTTCACAACAAACAAAGGCGTAGTCTGATAACCGAGTGACTGAGTGTGAAATCATGGTAGTTGTGGTCTTCATTATATCCTACAGGACTCCTGCAGATATCATGTTGAGGAAAAGTATTGGACACTCATTTAGCTTCCACGGCTTTCTGTCTTACTCTGCCTCATACTACCATGCTAATAAGTGATTTCACACCAAGTCACAGCTATGCCTTTGTTTGTAGTGAGTCCACGCCTTCTAGTGGTGAAAATTATATTTTATGTTTTAATGTATGCATGAAATGGAAGTTAAGATCCTTTTTTCCCATATTGTGACACATATGTTTGAAATATTCCAGAAATTAGAAAAAAATATGTAGGGAGGTTCGCATTCATATCTGTTTGTCACACAATGGCTATTGAATGTTTGGTGATTCAATCTTGTGAATGAATAATATGTATGTTAGTATATGCTTTATTCAGCCAGTTTAGTTTCTGTCAGCTTTGTGTTTTTGACTGTTTGGTGCCATCTTGTTAATGTATATGATCCATTCAGCCAGTTTAGTTTCTGTCAGATTTGTGTTTCTGACTGTTTGGCGTCATCTTGTTGATGAATAATACGTATGTTAGTATATGCTCCATTCAGCCAGTTTAGTTTCTGTCAGTTCTGTGTTTTTGGATGTTTGACGTCATCTTGTTAATGAATAATATGTATGTTAGTATATGCTCCATTCAGCCAGTTTAGTTTCTGTCAGTTCTGTGTTTTTGGATGTTTGACGTCATCTTGTTAATGAATAATATGTATGTTAGTATATGCTCCATTCAGCCAGTTTAGTTTCTGTCAGTTCTGTGTTTTTGGATGTTTGACGTCATCTTGTTAATGAATAATATGTATGTTAGTATATGCTCCATTCAGCCAGTTTAGTTTCTGTCATATTTGTGTTTTCGACTGTTTAGCGTCATCTTGTTAATGAATAATATGTATGTTAGTATATGCTCCAATCAGCCAGTTTAGTTTCTGTCAGCTTTGTGTTTTTGACTGTTTGGTGCCATCTTGTTAATGTATATGATCCATTCAGCCAGTTTAGTTTCTGTCAGCTTTGTGTTTTTGACTGTTTGGTGCCATCTTGTTAATGTATATGATCCATTCAGCCAGTTTAGTTTCTGTCAGATTTGTGTTTTCGACTGTTTAGCATCATCTTGTGGCTGAGTAATGTGTAGGTTGTTGTATTCTCCATCTGCTGTATTTGTTTCTGTCAGCTTTGCATTTAATTAAATAATTATTAACTATTTTGTCTCAGAACATTGTTTTGTTTCAAGTAGTTATGTAATGTAGGGAAAAAGTATATCCAGAATGGTTGTTTTAGACCTTAAGTGTAAAACAACAGAGATCCGTTTGCCATCGGGCTGCCAATAAGCTTGCCTGGTATTATTTTGTGCTAACAACCTTCTGTACCTACTTTATCCCTGACTTAATACATAAAAAATATGCTAAAGTTCCTCTCCTAGACAAAGTAGCTGCAAGCATTTGAGGAAAAGTTAACAAAAACAGCACAAATGTTAAGCTCTTCCTGAAATCATTGCAGTAAATGATTCCTAGAACTGACCGAAACTGAGAAGCCCCGGTGAGACCTCCAAACATGATTTAACAATCTGTTTTTTCTTGTGTTTCACACTATGAAACAAACTGCTCCAGAATAAAAAAAAAGGTGCTGAAGACAAACAAATAGCTCTGATTCTCTTGTCGCAGAGGAAGTGTGTTTTCAAGTCGTCCACAAACCGACAGCGCAAATGAGATGCTGTGAGTTACTGTTTAATAACACGCAGCCCATAGTAAACACAATGAACGATTGGCTTCTTCAAAGAAGCATACGAAGGCCTTCTTTTTCTGTCTCTCCTACTTTTCCTCCGAGGCTTCCGTGATGAAGCTGGTGTTTCTCTTCTCTCTCCTCATGTGCTGCTGATCTTTCTATTCTTTTCCTCCATTTCTTCTCTCCAGGGAACTGCCTCAATCTCTGAGAGAGAGAACGTTCTGCTCTTTTTCGAAGCGCCGCTGCAGGCATCGCTCTTATTTAGTATGCACACTTACATATATCACGCCGTTGTATCAGTGATGTGTAACGTATATATAGACACCCAAAGTGCAGAGCTGGATCAATATCAGCTGCACAGAATAGTTCACTAAAGAGTGCAAAATTCTACCCAACGTCAACTCCTATAAAGTCAATAGGAGAACATTTATTTGTAGACTCTTGTTTACGTGCTTGGAGTTAACTGGAACTGGAGAAGTCTGGATTGACATCAATGCAACTTATACACAAATTAGTCTGTCAATATTGTCAGTGATTGATTGTCAGTGATTGATTTTTGGTACAGTAAAAACCTCAAACCTTGGTTATTGCGAGTGGTTAATTGAGTTACTGTTGCCTTTCTATCAGCTGGAACCAGACTGGCCATTCTCCTCTGACTTCTGGCATCAACAAGGCATGTGCGCACACCGAACTGCCACTCACTGGATATTTTCTCTTTTTCGGACCATTCTCTGTAGACTCTAGAGATGGTTGTGCGTAAAAATCCCAACAGATAAGCAGTTTCTGAAATACTCAGACCAGCCTGTCTGGCACCAACAACCATGCCACGTTCATTAGTTACTTACATCACCTTATATATATATATATATATATATATATATATATATATATATATATATATATATATATATATATATATATACACAGTTGAAGTCAGAATTATTACCCCCCTGAATTATTAGCGCCCCTGTTTATTTTTTCCCCCAATTTCTGTTTAATGGAGGGAAGATTGTTTCAGCACATTTCTAAGCATAATAGTTTTAATAACTCATGTCTAATAGCTGATTTATTTTATCTTTGCCATGATGACAGTAAATAATATTTTACTTCATATTTTTCAAGACACTTCTATACAGCTTAAAGTGACATTTAAAGGCTTAACTAGGTTAATTAAGTGAACTAGACAGGTTAGGGTAATTAGGCAAGTTATTCTATAACGATGGTTTGTTCTGTAGACTATCGGGGGGAAAAAAATAGCTTGAAGGGGCTAATAATTTTGTCCCAAAAATAGTTTTTAAAAAATTAAAAACTGCTTTTATTCTAGCCAAAATAAAACAAATAAGACTTTTTCTAGAAGAAAAAATATTATCAGACATACTGTGAACATTTCCTTGCTCTGTCAATCATCATTTGAGAAATATTTAAAAAAGAAAAAAAATTCAAAGGGGGGCTAATAATTCTGACTTCAGCTGTATATAGCCTTTATTCATTCATGTATGGCTGCACAGTACAGTACAGGTGGAATTTTACTATCTTTATACTCGCCTCCTCAGTAGGTGCTGTTATGCTTTTGGCTAAACAGATCCAGTGAGAATCTTAATATGTACCATGGTTTTCAGTCATTGATAGGGTTTCATAGTCTAAATCAGAGATGCTGAAACTAGGGCCCGTGTCCAAAGTTGGCCCATGATAACCTTAGATTTGGCCTGCCATTCCATCTGAGAAGAAAGGGAGAATGATTGGGATGGTTTGAGGTTGTCAATTCAAATTGAATGTAACCCTTTATTGGAACATTTTGAGCCCTATCATACACTTAGTGTAAAGTGGCGCAAGGCGCGACGCAATTGTTATTTGCTAGTTTCAGCTCGGCACTAGAGTCGTTTTGACGTTTTCAGCCACGCTGTTTAAATAGCAAATGCATTTGTGCTCATATGTGCGCCCATAGGCGCTCTGGTCTAAAAAGGAAGGCGTTCTGAGGCGCATTGCTGGCGCGTTGCTATTTTGAGAAACTATAATAGATTTTTCAATAGACCAAAACAAAGTCGGTCTAAAGTTGTGCGCCTCGCTTACACACTGCTTAAAACACACAAGATGTAGAGCAATAGGCAAATATCGTTACATATGAAAAATAATTAAAATATTAAGGATATATATAAGATATAATAAGGAAATATATACAGTAGGATATAAATATAAAAGATTAAAATATTACAAAACACATTATTTTCCAGCCTTCATAAAAAAATAAAAATAAAAACTGCCTTCATGCCTTCTTTATCTCGGGAGGCTTTTTCAGTTCATTCATAACAGTTTGCTTTTATATAATGTTATCATTATTAGCAGTATTATTTATTATATCCATATTTATATTTGTTTTATTAAAAACATGCTTATGCTTATATGGGGCACAGCATGTGTATTTGGATATAACTCAGTATTTTGAGCACACTTTGTTATTATTGTTCATTTATCCGTTTGCTGGAAATTAGAACTGAATTTAGAAATAGCTTTGAAACAAATATTTGTGCTTAAAAAACTAAATTAGTTATTTATAGGCTAATGGATATCTGTGCGTACATCACAACTGATGCTCTGTTTAACTGTTTTCTTGCTAGTGAAATGTTCAGCTTTTCCACTTACACTTACTTTAGGTCATGTAAATAGCAAATTCACTTATGGTGCAATGCAACTGATTCTCAAAGGGAATGGGAGATGAGACTCTGATTGGTTTATTCTCAAAACACACCTATATCTCATTAAGAAAATAAACTCAACCCTTTTAGACCATGCAGATTTTTCCGTCCTTAAAATTGAAAAGTGGATTTTGACACTCCTTGAAAGCGTTTGCGCCCTGCGCTTTGCGCTTTGTACATGGACAGTCAAAATAGAGCCATTTGTTTTATCGTTAAAAGCTAAGTGAAATTAAATGTTACAATTAAATGGTGTAAATTTAGGATTGGTAGAGCTACGCATCGATGAATTTGCTCTTCAGTGTTTGAACTCTCAGTAATGATTAAATCACACTGAACTGAGCTAAACTGAACTGAACTGAACTTAAACACTAAAACCTGAACCACACTGTTCCAGTTACTATGACCATTTATGTGAAGCTGCTTTGACACAATCTACATTGTAAAAGCGCTATACAAATAAAGCTGAATTGAATTGAATTGAATTGAATTAAATTAATCAGATTTTGTTTAAATGTGTATACTTTCACCCGGCTATAGACTTACTCTCACTTTAGTGAGAAAATTAAGTCAAGGCAGATTAAGATTACCAATGGTAACTTAACCATCGGCCCACAGCTCTCAATACGAAGAAGTTTGGGCACCCCTGGTCTAAATGTTTGCACCTTGATATCTATTACTTGTTTATTTTAGTATGGTCATTATGTACACTTTATTTAAATGCTTATAAAAATAGCATTTTAAGGAAGACATGTTGTCATCTCAATACTTAACAACATGGACTTCCCACAACACATTTAACATGGTGATCTTTTTTGGAGGGATATTCATTCATTCACTTTCCTTTCGGCTTAGTCTCTTTGCTTATCCGGGGTTGCCCTTCCAGCCGCAATCCATCTCTGGGAAACATCCACACAAACTCATTCAAACCCATACACTACGGAAAATTTAGCCTACCCAATTCACCTGTACCGCATGTCTTTGGACTGTGGGGGAAACCGGAGCACCCATGTCCAGGGAGAACATGCAAACTCCACACAGTGGTCTCCCAAATGAATGTTAAAAAAATGTTAATAAGTGACTGTTTTGAAATATATTGACGTTTTTGGTTTTATTTCGATTGATTTTGTAATGTTATGTGTATTTTTTGCAACATTTGACTATTAGTCCTATTAGTTTTTTTTAACTCACAGACCTCCTGCAGCTTGTGCAGAACAGCCATTTTGGGAAAACCTGAAATTAAGTTCAATAATAGGCAACAAATAACTCCAGATGATTTGGTGCTGGAAGTTCATACTGAACTCTTTGACTTTTGACTGCAGATTTTTTGGGATTTTGGCAAATCTGAGCTCTCATCTCTCCTGAAACTCGTAAGTAGACTTTATTTTTGGGAGGAACATCTGAGAAACCTGCTTGCTCTCCATTTACTGTAATTTCGCTGCATTATTAAAGACGTATCATTTAGCATTTGTTATTTTCCGCAGGTTACACGTAGGATAGTAATGATTGATGATGTTTCAGAGAAAGTGTTTGGTTTCCATGTTTGGTTCGAGAGAATCTGTCAGAGGCGTAAAAAAATGATGGCAAGAACAGTGAGCTCCGCAAGTAATTTCCACCATGGCAACTCAAACAGCATACAGACCTTAATAACAACAAAGACTGTTTCTAAACGCTCTCTGATTTCCTCCCTTCGTCCACATTCCTTGTGAAATTATTATTTTAACATCTCTTTCTCTCCTGCACGAACAATAACAAAACACAATTTTGTTACAGTGATTTACAGAAGACGTCTAATAAAATATACTCATAATTATTTTCACAAAAATAAATTGATACATAAAAGCAGACACTTCTGTTATGAATATAAATAACTTTGGTAAAAACTTAATTTGATTTCAATGTCTCATCTTTTACCCTTGTTTTTAAGCCGATCATCAGTCATCTGTATACCATGAAGAAAATGATGGGATTTGTATAGCTAACTTATTATGGAGGATGTAAAACAGACATCTGCTCCGATATTAATCATGAGCTTCAAAAGTGCAAACGGTGAAGAATTCCCATTGGACGCTGGTTATAAACTGCTTCCTTCTGCTCGGCTGGATTGTCTGAGACATTAATCTGTGAGAACGCAGGCTGAACACCCGTTGATCTGATTACTGCAGTTTGCCGGCTTTTATGAGAAGCATTTTCCTGTCCATTTGTGGATGGGCTTAATTGTTTTAATCTGAAATCATTTGGTGAGGCACCAACAACGCTGGTAAAGAATGAAAGCAATGAAAGTTCAGCTGTAAAGAGTAGTGCTAGTAACCTGATGGTCATGGCTTGATTTAATATTTTCAATAAATAAAATTGAGTTCAATCAGGTCAATGGATCAATCAATGGATCAATCAGTCAGTCAGTCAGTCAGTCAGTCAATCAGTCAATCAATCAACCAACTTCTAGTCTCTTACTAATCAATTGTGGAGTGCCACAGGGAAGTATTTTAGATTCATTTTTTTTTCTTTAATATATAAATGACTTAAAATAGCATATTCAGTGTACATGCAAATTTAAGATCAATCAATCAATCAATCAATCAATCAATCAATCAATCAATCAATCCAGAGAGTTGATATTAAAGGTACATTATACGATGGCTAAGAGAGCATTTTCCCACAACGTAAACAAATTAATAAAACATGCTGCATTTTCTCACAACGCAAGCAAAATTTGTATTGTGTTTGTTTGTTTGTTTGTTTTAAATAGAAGATACTGTTTTGATTTATACATCATCTTTTCTGTATTTTGTAGAGTTACGACTGCAATAAAATAAGACAATGAAATGAGTCAATGGTATTATTATGCTTTGTCTCCTTTCAGTTAATATGAAATACTTGTTATTTGTACAGTTTGTTGAACCTATCATATAAATTGGAGTTCAATCAGTCAACCTATCAAATTAATCAATCAGTCAGTCAATCAACCAACCAATAAAATCAATCAACCAACCAACCAGTCAGTTAACCAACCAGTAAAATCAATCAACCAACCAACCAGTCAGTTAACCAACCAATAAAATCAATCAACCAAAATAACAATCAGTTAATCAACCAACCAAATCAATAAATCAATCAATCATTAAATCTAACTAACCAAATCCACCAGTTAATCACCCATTCAGTCAACCAACCAATCAAATCAATCAATCAGTCAGTCAATCAACCAACAAATTCAATCAACCAATCTGTCAATCAATTAACCAAATCAATTAATCAAACAGTCAGTGAACCAACTAATTAAATAAATCCGTCAATCAACCAATCAAAACAATAATTAAATCAATCAACCAGTCAGTCAACGAACTAATTAAATCAATCCACTTATCAGTCAACCAACCGAATTTATCAATCAACCCACCAGTCAGTCAACGAACTAATCAAATTAATCCACCAATCAGTCAGTCAACCTAAATTCCAAATCAATCAATCAATCAATCAATCAATCAATCAATCAATCAATCAATCAATCAATCAACCAACCAACCAACCAACGAACCAACCAATCAATCAATCAATCAATCAATCAATCAATCAATCAATCAATCAGTCATTCAATCAATCCAACAACCAGCCAGTCAACTAATTAAATCAATCTATCAATCAATCAGTCAATCAACCAACCAACCAAATCAATCAATCACCAATCAATCAATTAATCAATCAATCAATCAATCAATCAACCAGTCAATTAACAATTCAGCCAACCAGTCAATTAACCAACTTCTCAAATTAATCCACCAGTCAATCAGCTTACCAACCAACCAGTCAGTCAGCCAACCAATCACATTAATCCACCAAATCTGTCAATCAACCAACTAAATCAATTAATCAACCAGTCAATTAACCATCCAACCAACCAGTCAGTCAACCAACTAATCAAACAATCCACCAACCAGTCAATCAGCTAACCAACCAGTCAGTCAGCCAACCAATCAAATCAATCCACTAAATCTGTCAATCAACCAACTAAATCAATCAATCAATCAATCAGTCACCCAACCAACCAACCAGTTAATCAACCAACTATTCAAATCAATCCACTAATCAGTAAATAAACCAAACAACCAGTCAGTCAGCCAACCAATCAAATCAATCCACCAAATCTGTCAATCAACCAACTAAATCAATCAATCATTCAATCAATCAATCAATCACCCAACCAACCAACCAGTTAATCAACCAACTATTCAAATCAATCCACTAATCAGTAAATAAACCAAACAACCAGTCAGTCAGCCAACCAATCAAATCAATCCACCAAATCTGTCAATCAACCAACTAAATCAATCAATCAATCACCCAACCAACCAACCAGTTAATCAACCAACTATTCAAATCAATCCACCAAATCTGTCAATCAACCAACTAAATCAATCAATCATTCAATCAATCAATCAATCACCCAACCAACCAACCAACCAGTTAATCAACCAACTATTCAAATCAATCCACTAATCAGTAAATAAACCAAACAACCAGTCAGTCAGCCAACCAATCAAATCAATCCACCAAATCTGTCAATCAACCAACTAAATCAATCAATCATTCAATCAATCAATCAATCACCCAACCAACCAACCAGTTAATCAACCAACTATTCAAATCAATCCACTAATCAGTAAATAAACCAAACAACCAGTCAGTCAGCCAACCAATCAAATCAATCCACCAAATCTGTCAATCAACCAACTAAATCAATCAATCAATCACCCAACCAACCAACCAGTTAATCAACCAACTATTCAAATCAATCCACTAATCACTAATCCACTAATCCACTAGTAAATAAACCAAACAACCAGTCAGTCAGTCAGTCAGTCAGTCAGTCAGTCAGGCAACCAACCAACCAAATCAATAAACCAATCAATCAACCAATCAACCAACCAACTATATAGTCTGTCAACCAAAAAAAATCAATCAATTAACCAATCAGTCAACCAACCAAATCAATCAATCAATAACTCAACCAACCAACCATCCAACCATCCAACCAACCTTGAATATATTGTCAAGGGAAAGAATCATTCAAAACTGGTCATCTTCTCTTTGTACTTCATAACTATGAGTGGCCATAGCAATCTAAAATTGTGACTCTGCTTGAATCCTCGTGTTGATCATTAACTACGCCATTTCAGACAAAAGCTGCTCGACCAATAGGTTTAATCATGTGTACCTTTCTCTCGTCTCTGTTTTCTCTGAATATCATTAGTTCTTACGTTAGCTGTGGTTGGGTCTATGAAACACAGGTTTCAGGGATCCAGTTTCTCCAGTGAAATTCCACCTCTCAACACTCCGCATCCCGTGTAACACTATAAATATTATGTCTCCCTAGGAACACAATAGTGCTGTTTATTTTCTTTATTTTGGGCATGCTTTTTACCAGGCTGGATTTGAGAGGGTATCATATCCTCACAGGGGTGGATTACAATATGCCTGGAGGATCTGCAGAGTAGATTAAAGAGCACAGACGCTCTAACACACCAAGATATTGAGTCGGTTTGTCAAAAGAGGCCGCAAACACCTCTTGAAATAACCAGTCAAAGGGCTAGTGGTTTTTGAGATATGGAGATATAACATCTGAGACCACAGCGCAATCTGGATTATTATTTTCTAAAGGGTGAAAACATATTGACGTAAAACCAAGAAGAATTATTGCACATTCTGCACTTTTCCATATTTCCCACATCTTGTGAAAAATAAGTAAAATGTTGCGTACTTTATGGCTTGGTTACACAGACAGGGTTTAGACTAAACTAGGATTAGGCCGTTGTTCAATACTGGTGTTCGTGTTGTAGAAAAACAAGCACTGATGCAATATATTCAACTCAATTATTTTCGAATAACTCAACTGACTGAAGTCAGTTATTCACTTATAGAAACCACACATTCAAGAGTTCACACTTAGCTGATATTTTTATAAAAGCTTGTTTGGCATGCGGTCCTGGGAAAGAGCCCCGAGCTCAAGGGATCCTCGAGCCCGGGGCTTCCTCCCGTTGGCAGAGCGAGAGGGGAGCCTGAGCTCGGTGTATCTCAGAACTCCCCGACTGCGGTAGCTAAGGGAACAAAAGGGGTTAGACAAATGCTTGATTGTTATACGTGTTGAATGTCTTTGGATGTTGGGAGGAAACCGGAGAACCCGGGGAAAACTCACGCGGACTTGAGGAGAACATACAAACTCCTCACAGAAACACCCACCCGCCCTAAGGGACCAGGGCCGGCAGTGTTCTTGCTGCGGGGCTCGCAGTGCTAACCACTGGGCTGCCTTGCCGCCCAATCAAAGGTAAAGGAGGAGAATAGGATATTATCTTCCAAACGAAGATAAAATGAGATGAAAACTGTGGCTATTTATAGTAGCTTAGGGCTCATCTGATTGGAAGATACTGATTAGCAAATACGGGACCGGCCGTGATAAATCATAAGCACGTGATCCTCTCGAAATTAGTTTATGAATAAACTTTACTAAAATGTTTGATACAGCTGAATGTGTCTTTGCTACCAAAAACTTTTGACGCAACACTGGGGAATAGTTTGAATAAATTAGTGCAGAATAAAACACTAAGGTATCTGGACGCAACTACTGAGTGCCTGTGAACAGAAGCTCGCAATCATTGTCCCACTTCCGAGTTCTTCTGATTGGTTTATTGCTTTGGAAATGACAGTGATGAGCTGCCTAAACCTTATTACTTTTAAAAGTTCACCAGATACCACTTAGGCTGTATCTGATTTGGTTAGTGGATGCTATGAAGTGCACTGATTCAATCCCACAATGCAAAATATCGAGTTTACAATCCCATGTACACTCAACAGCTAGAAAACACCCATAGTTAGTGGTGTAACAGATTACAAATCTTTCGGTTCTGATCACGTTATGGTTTTTTAGACACAGATCGGACCATTTTTCGGATCAGCCAAAAAGAGGAGGAGACAAATGTGCCATAAACATCAGTGGTTTTATCTAAAATATAAACTGTTATCTCAGTTCTTCAGTGTTATTTGACTATAACTTCATAACTAACTCAAAACACTAAAAATCTCTTTCTTGATTTTTGCGTTTTTAGATTTGAATGCAGCGATTCGAAGGATTAATAAACTGTCACGATTGTGGATCTGTCTGTTCTTCTATGATGTGTCTGCGTGTGTGTATGTGTGTTTGTGTGTGCGCGGTGCGGTGCGTATATGCGTATATGAGTGTGTGTGTTTGGGTGTCTCTGTGTCCGTGTGGGAGTCGCGTTGCTGTTAGTTGTGTTTACATATCAGCTTGGTGGTCACGTGTACACTGTCACCAGCCTTGCCGTGCGCAGCAACGCTCAGCTGTGATCAGCGGACCACAGGTGCAGCACATTACCGCGCCTATATATGTTCAGCGTTTCTGTCTCACAGTGTCAGTTTGTTATCTTCACGTCTGTTTGTCTGTGTCCTGTCAGGTTACGGTCGCTGAGTTTCTGGTCGTGTGTCGCGGGGAGAGCTCTGTGTTTGGACTCTGGTACCTTATCTGTTGACGGCTCTCTGATCTTGTTCTACAGTGCCCCCTGTTCGATTCATTACATTTCCTGCTGCTCGCTTCACTCACCGGTCATCTGCCTGCGTTCATCCTTCTCTGTCATTCTGTCAAATAAATATCTTTTACTTGCAATTGGGTCCCCCTGTATTTCGTGACATAAACATATGCAAAGCACCAGCATCAATAATTTATGTTGCGTGGGTGTTGAGATCCTGATCTTTTAATGATGAACCGCGCAGCTTACACTAAACGCATTAATCCAGGCTTAATAAGTAGTGACAGAAAACACCTTTAATAACCTAAGAAACCCACCACATCCTGAATAACCAACACAACTTCTTCAGTCATCACAATATGGTACAGGAAAGCCTAAATGCTTTCATACATGTGATTTGAATGGCACAAGAGGTGATCTCAGAATCAGAAAGAGCTTTATTGCCAGGTATGTTCACACATACGAGGAAGTTGTTTTTGTGACAGAGCTTCTACAGTGCAAACAGAATTACAGAGACACAACAAAAAACAGATTTTAAAAATAGTAGTAGTGAATGCAAATGTATGAATTAACAAGTGTATGCACAGGTATATTACTATATACAATGTTATCTGTGCAGCTGTTATATGCAAAGTGACATGTACCTGTAAAATGTTTTGGTAAATATGTGCAAGCAGTGATGTTGGTTCTACAGTTATTATCATCAGTTCACAGAGGCAGTGTGCTGGGTGTGAGCGGTCCAGAGTGATTTTTGGCAGCCCTTCTGCTTGCTCTGCATAAGTACAGTTCTCGGAGAGTAGGGAGGGTTGTACCAATGGTTCACTCAGCAGTCCGAACTATTCAACGTAGTCTTTGGTAGCTGAGCTAAACCAACAGTCATTGATGTGCAGATGACTGATTCAATGAAGGAGGTGTAGAACGATTTCAGCAGCCCCTTTAGGGGGGGTTGAACTTCCTCAGCTGATCTCTCTGCACTCCTTACAAATTTAGGATTAATCTACAAGTAAAAGTCGTGCAAGTCGTGGATCAAGTGTGTTTCGAACAGTGGGTTGTGATGAATCACAGATCAACCATGATCGGTTACCACCCTACCTATACTTATAATGAATGAATTTTCATGTCTGACCACACCATGGCATCTAAAGCACAATCTTATCTGTATAAGTTTCAATATAAAATATTATTTAATTGAAGTAACATTTGTATACATAGCAGAAATCAAAAGTCTTTGTTTCATTGCTAATAGACAGCTCGCTAACTTTAAATAAAAATCCCAAGGTCTGACCAGGAAGATAAAAATCGAATCCTTCTAAGGGATTTATCAAGCAGCATACCGGTTTATGTATACACAGTAAGGCAGACACATAGACAAACACACCGAGACCTGGGCCTGTAGGACGTGCCACCGGTCTGACAGCTGCTTCCAGGATGAAGACTGTCACATCGCTTCTCTCTTGATCACCCTGAGCTCTCTATCAGTGGCACTCAGGATCAGTAGGCTGCTCCTATTGCTAGCAGGGCATGTGGCTGTGACTGCACACACATACGCACTGTCACCTCACAGGACTAGTTACTGGTCAACAGCAGTAGCTATGTTTCCATCCACCTATACTTATTGACATTTTGGATATGCGCATAGTGCTTTGAAAACATTGATGTCATTTTGAACACAGCCGTGGCTCATGACGAAAGCTATGGATGACCTATTATTTAAAAACGAAATTTATGTTACATCTCCAAAGCTTGTGAAAACTAAAACATAGCATATGTTAATGCTTTTAATTTATAGTGGGTTATTTACTAAGCATCTTTACTGTAAATGACACGAGCCTCCTGGTTAGAAAATTTCTGCAGTGGTTTGCATGTGACAAATTGTAAAAGTAGACTTTTCAAAAAATAAATAAACAATATCCTACTTAATAATAATAATAATAATAATAATAATAATAATAATAATAATAATATAAATAATAATAATAAATAATAATAATAAATAATAATAATAATAAAAATAATAATAAAAACAACAATAATAATAATAACAATAATAATAATAATATAAATAATAATAATAATAATAATAATAATAATAATTAATAATAATAATATTAATAATAATAATAATAGATAATAATAATAATAATAACAATAATCATCATCATCATCATCATCATCATCATCGATCAAGTAATATTATTATTAAAGTAGGATTTTTTTTCATTTTCTAATAAATAATAAATATTAATTTAATTTTTTTAATAAATAGCCTCATTTATTATTTATTTATATGATTTATATATGATATTAGAATATGTGTTTGCTTTTGTAAGTGATTTTCTGATAATTTAGAATAGACTATGTGATGTTCTCAATAATATTTGTAAAGGAAGCACAGGCTCTATATGAGCCAGTTACATATATTTTAATTAATATAGAAAGCAAGTGCATGTTTTTATCAAATCTGATATTGGATTTTATTTTAATTGCATATGCGTGTATTGTAATGCGTATTGTAAAACTATAATTTGCACAAAGAAATGATGGGGTTCTTCTCTAAAGAAGTTGTTACCCCATCCCGTTTAGAGCATCATTATGGGCGTTTTTACGTTATAACTCACATGGTTTAAACGATAGATCTGCGACAGAGAAACTATTTGGATTTTGGGAAACACTCGTCACTACATCTTTTTCCAAACAATGTAGTGACGATGATAGTATCTAGGCGATGATAGATACTATGATAGTTCAGCCGCGAGATACGTCATTGTTTGGGAAACACACCCCTGCTCATCTTTCTCAGCAGTCTACTTAGAAACGGTTTCTAATCACTGATTTCCATTGGTGTCGAGGCTGAAGATTCCTCTCTAGTTTGAACGTGACCTGCAGCACACTGCCTACATAGTGAGCCCCAGAGGAGCGGTGTTACTTTAGCATATTAATCTGCCTTTTGTGTTGCTTTTCAGCAAGAGCGATGTCACACGTGTGATACCTCTAAGCCTTCGCACGGTTTGTGCTGAGAGCCGCTTCTTCTCCTCCCTCCAGGAGTCACTTTCAAAGTGATCCAGAGCTTCTGAGCTCATTAAAGCTTAATCAGAAAATCTATTTTCAGGTCACTTGTAGCTCCGTCAGGAGGATTTCCGATGAATGGAGGGCACTGTTTCTCCGGCAGACCTTCCGCCGAAATGAACACGCTTGTATTATCAGGCTGTTTCAAAATGTGGTTGGCTTGTGGACAAGAAACATCAGGTTCCTCTTTGACTAAACGCGGTACATGGGGTTAGTGGCAGTTATCTGTGTCACCGTGTGAATATTTTATAGAAATGTCTTATTTCATCTGGCGAGGGACTGTGAAAGGCCCACTTGGCCAATGCTGGGTCTTCTTGCAAAATGGGGCACTGGCTAATGGGTGTTTGAATACACATATTCAAACAAGATGAGAGGCACAGAGAATGTTGTAAAGTTGTATTTAAAGGTCCTGTGAAATTAAAAACATAAGGTTTTTAGATGATTAGTTACAAAATTCTCATTAGAAAAACCTAGAGCTTCACATCTAAAGCTTCCTCAGTGTGTCACTGCCGCCTAAATGAATCTTTTTTTATGTTTATGAGTTTATTCATAAAGTTTTAATTTAATTTTTTCATCTGTCAGGCTATAGTGATTATTGGCTTTAACGTATTTAGTAGGGATGTAACGGTATCAGAATTTCACGGTACGGTAATACCTCGGTATGAATGTCACGGTACGGTATTTATTGAATCATTTACAGGAAAAAACAAAACTTATAAAAATACTCCAAAAAAGTGCCAAAAGTGTCAATGACATACAAATTAGCCATCTATCTGTAAGCTTTGAAACAGGAACTTCAATTTTAATAACAAAAAAAATATTAAACCATGTAAAAAAATAAAGTTTCAATTTAGTATTGTTGAAAACTCATCACATTCAACATTTAATCACTCACTCACTTAGACAGAAATGGGTTTAAAGGAAAATTATCATATAAATATAATCTGGTAAAAGCTGGTATCTCTGGGCATTTACAATGTCCCCTGCAACAGAAAAAAACCCCTCTCATTTGGGACTGAGGTTTCTGGGACAGAGATATGACTTGGCCCAGGTTGACAGCAGTGGGTAACGTTGTGCATTGTCTTTC
>NC_141035.1:4280000-4372500 GCF_052040795.2 Danio rerio
TTTTTATAATATATATCCTTTATTTCATGTTCATTGACAGCTCTCTAGGTGGAATGTCGCACTACACGCTGGGCAGAGCATTTTCCTCTGTCAACTAGTATTTTCAGGGAATGCCGTCTCTTTAAAAAAAGAAAGAAAAGAAAAATAACCACAAAGACAGTGTAACATCAATGCCAGCAGTACACAGAAGAGATGACAACAAACTACAGTTAAAGAAATTCTGTCTATAAATTAAATAAGGCAACGTCTTCATGAAGATGAGAAGGTGGGACAATATCACCCTGTACCGTCCTGTACTTTAAGATGAACGGAAAGCTGTGTATATGGCACATTTAACAACATTCTTGAAAGTAGTGATTCATAATACAGAGTAAAAAATATCTATAAGTTTTCTGTAGTTTGTGATTCTTCACTTTGATTGCTTCAATTATTCATGCTTTGAATTGCATTATAGGACCTGAATCGTTCCTCGATGTTGAAAACTTGGAAAAAGTGACTTTAATTGACTTTTTTTAATAGTTTGAAGCAATTTTGCCTGTATTATTTGAGTACAAAAATCTGGTAATAAACTGTAAATACTTTTTTTTTCTTCATTTCAAGTATTTGTAAAAAAATCCCTAAAAATTACATTTAAAAAATTGTATATTTGGTTGCCAGAATTTTAACACAAAAAGTGGTAGAAACCCTAAATTAAATTGTACATTTTATTACGGTAAACTATCATATTAAATTAATTTACTTATTAAGTAAACTACCATATTTCATTAATTTATAGAGTTATACAACAATGATTTGATGGTAACAAATGACAGTAAAGTAACGCAATTATTATTATTTATCAAAATGACTGTATATGTAAACATAAAAGATTATTTAAATATTTTTTTACAGTAAACTACTGTATTTAATTAGTTTATACCGTATTAATTTGTAGCCATAAAAGAAATGTACAGTAAACAACTGTATTTCACTCATTTCTAATGTTATACACTAACGATTGTCAAAAGTCACTGAAGTAGCGCAATAAACATTAATCATGAAAATTACTGTATATGTAACCGTAAAATAAATATACAATTTTCTTACAGTAAACTACCGTATTTCATTAATTTACAGTGTTTTACACCAATGTTTTGATGGCAACAGATAACACTAAAGCAATAAACTTTATAAACACGCAACAAACATTATTTATTAAAATTACTATGTAACTATGAAATAAATGTCAAATATTTTTTACAGTAATCTACCGTATTTTATTCATAGTTTTATAAACCAAAAATTTTATGGTAACAAACGACACTAGAGTAAATTACTGTATATGTAACATTAAACTCTAATGTACATAACTATTGAGATAGCCAGGGTTTCATGCAGGGAATTCTGGGAAAGTCAATTTACGGTTATTTACTGTATATATTAAGGAAACTTACTGTTAACCAGATTATAGATTTAGCATTTTTACAATTTTTTAAACCCTTGAAGTCACAGCCATTTTGCAGTGTATATTATTTCCTACACTTTTTTTTGTTGCAAACTACTAAAATATCAATTAAGATCAAAATTTGTGTAAATGTGAGTTGAATTTTCAACATCTTAAGTCGATTGAGTTCCTCTAAAGCAATTCATAACCATAAATAAACTGGAAAACCTGTAAAATCACTAATTCATATTGATGTTTTTTTACAGCATATAAACTTCTTTGAACGTCTGAAATAGTCAGAATTTAATAGATTCCTCCTTTTTTTTAAGACAAAAAAAAAGAAGAAATCAATAAATTTCTCTTATCCAGCAGAAACAGTAAGCTCATTCAAAACTTCATTCACGTCTCAAAAAAGAAAAGATGAAAAATTCTGGATTGGCATTTTGGTGTTTGAGACAGAAATCAGAAAAAAAGCAAGAATACAACACATTTAAATGGCATTTACTGGCTATTTAAAGGCTTTGAAACATTTCAAGTTTCCATTTTTTTCTTCTTTTAAATTGAAATATATTTATGTCTATTTATGTACATATTCTTTCTAGAAGTCTACAGTTAATAATTAAGGCCAAAACCAAATGCCTCATCAGACTGACATCTGCCTCTCAAATCCTGTCGTTGCCCATTAACTGTAACGTCACAAATAAAAAATATTCACGGTGTTTGATAAATATACAAACCAGAAGCCACGCGGCGTTCAGTCAGATGTACATATGTAATTTAAGATTAAAACTCGAAAAAACTAAATCGACACAGATTCAAAGAGATGGACAACATGAAGAAAAACATTTACATGAATAATATACCATAAAAATACACAAAAATGAAACCATAGAAGCTTATTTCCATCACAAAGCAAAATAATAAATATCGAAAGATTCTGAGATTCAATTAAAAGGAAAATAAATTGATTTAATTCAAAATCCTTTTAAAAAGAAACCTCAGAGTTGATTACTTCTAATTCAAACATGTAAAATTGTAATTGTGAGATAAAAACTTGCAACAGCTGAAAGAAACTAACAAAAAAATTTGTTAAAATTGAGTTGTAATTACTAGAATTGTGAAATATTTATTTCAAATAAGATGAAATTTTGAGAAGAAATTTGGAATTGGGAAATATAAACCCACAATCGCATACAATCAAGAAGAAAAAAAAACAAGAGAAAAACTTGAAATGCTTAAAGTCGGAATAAGTTTACTTGCAGTTACTCGCAATTATTAATTAAACTCACAACTACTGAGTCGTAAATTCACAATTTTTTTTACATAAAATGTCACAATAATGAAACAAAATTGTCAATAGCAAAAAAATAAATAAAAATAAAAACTGTACGATAAAACACAATTCTTTAAAAAAACGTAACATTTTTATTAGGCTTTTCGTTTTTGGTAGCAGAAATTCTCAGACACGTGAATATGGAAGAAAAAAGTTGTAATTATCATAATCTTAATATTTATGTTCTGTGACAGAAATAAGCTTCCATCCAGCACATGACTTTTTCAAAACAAGATATTCAACACAAATATCCATTCTGCTGTTTTCCATTTCAAAAAACACACTGCAAAGCAGTACAGTACAGAAGTGTTGATTTTTGGGGTTCTATTCCTTAAACACCTTTACTAAACGTGTGTTATCCCAGCCTGGTCTTAAGAGAAAACGTAAGTATTTTACGTTTTGACACTTTAGTAGCCAATTCGTACAAGTTTGGTCGTACTAAAATGTACAATTTTTAAAAAGGAGGCGTGGCACTTAACCACACCCCTAACCCCAACCGTCATTGGGTGATAAGCAAATCCTACTAAATTGTACGAATTAGATCGCAGTAATTCATACGAATTAGCCACTAAATCAAAAAGTTACGAATTGCCGTGAGATTGTGTTGGTTATCCACATACTACAGTGTTTGTCGACAATAATAAATCGTTGGATTTCAGGGCAGTAAAACATTCATCATTCAGAAATCTCATCTTAGCATAGAGCTAATTAGCACTATTAGCCTTTAGCTGTGTAGAAAGTGTGAATGTTTGTTTACAAGTTGTGGGAATAAAGCCCTATTGGGATGGGACTAGTTTCCCTGGGGGACGTCAGAGAAATTTCAGTTTCACAGATGCACATTGTGATTTTAATCCTGTACGACCCTGCCATTTCTGTATTTTTCTTCACACGAAAACTAACAATTCCAGAGCAAATCAATCTACTTTTTAAAAAAAAAAACTCAGTAATGATATGAGTAATCTAATTTCTTATGAATGCGAAAATCTGTGATTGGTGAATTATTATTTTCCAAAACATGTTTTCTTTTAATTAATGTGAACTAACATACAATCTCATTTTGGCTCCTGCACACCAATAATGGATGTGCATGTGTGATGCAGATGTGTTTTGCTACCATGTAAAGAAATAAAAAATTAAATCAACAAGAAAAGTCAAATCCCATAAATTGTTACGATTGGCAACTCTAATATTTATGTAATTTGGCTCTTGCTGATTTGGCTCTTCTTGTTGATTTCATTTTTTATTACATTTTTTTATTATCATGTAAGCATTCTTTCATTTCTGCAGTGAATTACGTAACATGAAAATGTATTTATTGGTATATTTGTATTTTAATTATACAACACGCTATAAAACCAGCACATTAAAATTTTGTTAAATGTAAATTATGTTTATATAAAAACTTTTGTAAATTGTTTAAAAAGTAAACAGGTTAGGATGTTTTACTTTACATTACATTTAAAGTAAATATACTCAATTAAAATCAAAATTTCACAAATTTCAGTTTTTCCAATTATATTGCTGAAATGTACTTTTATGTATCCTGTAAAACTTTGTCTTGTTTAATGCCTGCATGTTAAACAAAGACAAAACACCTATAAAGGCACAAATCTTTGTAGTGTTGTCTGAATCCATTAACATAATTATTTTGTAGAATGAAAAGAATTGTAACTCAAAACATGGAATATGGAATAACTTCTATAAACATTTCATGCATAAATCAAATCCATGCATGTGTAATTCTAAAAACGTTAAAGAAAACGGTATGTAATTGTAATTCTACACTGGTGACAATTTTGACAGTGAAGTGTCGCTCTTTGATTTGTATTTATAGTCAAAATTTTTGTGTTTGTGATCAAACTGCAATGCGTGTATTTTATTTCATCGTTTTTTTATGCATTCGTTTTACACAGAAGAAAACGGTATGTAATCGTAATTTTACAGCGGTGACAATTTTGACAGTGGAGTGATGCTCTTTGGTTCGTTCTTATAGGCAAGACTTCGTGTTCATAATGAAACTGCATTTTGTGTATTTTATTTCGTTTTTATGGATTCGTTTTACACAAAGGAAAACGGTATGTAATCGTAATTTTACAACGGTGACAGAGTTTTGACTGTGGAGTGTCGCTCTTTGATTCGTTCTCATGGTAAAGACTTCATGTTCTTGATGAAACTGCATTTTGATTATTTCATAGTGTTTCATGGATTTGTTTTACGCAAAAGAAAACAGTGTTTAATCGTTATTTTACAGCTGTGACATTGTTAACAGTGGAGAATTGCTCTTTGATTCGTTCTCATAGTCAAGACTTTGTATTAATGATGAAACTGCATTTCATGTATATAACGATACAACGAATTAATAAAACGATAAAACAAATCCATGCATGTGTAATTCTAAATACGTAAACGAAAACTGTAAGTAATCGTAATTTTACAGTGATGACATAATTTTGACAGTGAAGTGTTGCTCATTAATTTATATTATAGTCAAAACTTTGTGTTCATTATGAAACTGGATTTCGTATTTTTTCATAATTTTTCATGGATTCGTTTTACACAAAAGAAAAAGGGATGTAATCGTAATTTTACAGCGGTGACAGTTTTGACTGTGAAATGTTGCTCTTTGATTCGTTCTTATAGTCAAGACTTCGTGTTCATGATGAAACTGCATTTTATTTTATTTCATTGTGTTTCATGGATTCATTTTACGCAAAAGAAAACAGTATGTAATCGTAATTTTACAGCTGTGACTTCACGTTGACAATGGAGTAATGCTCTTTGATTCGTTCTCATAGTCAAGACTGTGTTAGTGATGAAACTGCATTTCATGTATGTAATGATAAAACAAATGCACAAAATAATAGAAACATTTAAAAAAAACGGTGGGTAATCGTAATTTTGCAGTGGTGACATAATTTTGAAAGTGGAGTGTCGCTCATTGATTTGTCTTTAAAGTCAAGAATTCATGTTCGAGATGAAACTGCAATTTGTTTGATCATTTTTCACGTATTCGTTTTAAGCAAAAAAAAGTTATGTGATTGTAATTTTACAGCAGTGATATAACTTTGACAGCGGAGTGTCTCTCTTTGATTCATACTCATAGTCAAGTCTTCGTGTTCAAGATAAAAACGCATTTTGTGTATTTCAATTTATTAATTTTCATAGATTAATTTAACGTAAAAAAAAAGGAACGTAATTGTAATTTTACAGCGATGATGTAATTTGACAGTGGAGTGTCGCTCTTTGATTCGTAGTCATAGTTAAGACTTTGTGTCCTGATGAAACTACATTTTGTGTATTTCATTTTATTGTATATCATTGATTCATTTCACGTAAAACAAAGCAGAACATAATCATAATTTTACAACATTGACAATTTTGACAGTGGAGTGTTGCTCTTTGATTCGCACTCATAGTCAAGACCTTGTGTTCGAATGAAACTGCATTTCTTGTATGTAACGATAAAAACGAAATGCGTAAAACGATAAAACGAATCCATGCATCTGTAATTCTAAAAATGTAAAAGAAAACAGAATGTATTTTGGATAGTGGGTTGTCGCTCTCTGATTCATATTTATAGTCAAGACTTCGTATTTGTGGCGAAACTGCATTTCCTGTTTATAAAGTACATAAACACCGACCATAAGTTGTACACAAACAGACAACAAAAATGTCATGTCTTCGTCTGTTCTAAATGCAGATTTTGGAGTTGTACCCTCGTAAAATTATGATTACATTCGATTTTCTTTTACGTTTTTAAAATTGCACATAACATTTATATTCCATAAAAAACGTTATTTGGAAAACTTGTCCCATCCGAATAAGACTTAAAACTTAAAAATGGTGCAATTCAACTGTGGATTAAAAAATATACAAATAAAAAAAACAACAACAAGAGAAGTCAGCAGCATTCAGAATACATCGAATGATTTTAAAAAATCTAATCCGGCCTGCTTCAGGAAAGAAGAAACCAGACTCCAAAGCAAAACTGGCCAATGGACACTCCACAACAGCACACAGGACAAACGTTCAGACTATTATGTAGTTGCGGGCTGGATTTACAGCAGCTGAAATGCTGGAGATGGGAATCACACAGGCTGAGTAATTGAATTGCTTTTTTCAGACAATGACGCAACACCCTGAAACACTTCTAGGCATGCTGGGATGCTTAACAGACGATGACGGAAAAAGCTTTGGAGTGAATCTCTAAAAACACATCAAGAATTTCTCATATTTCAAAATAATGTATAGAAAACACACACTACCTGACAACAGTCTTGTCGCCTATCTAAGTTTTAGGAAAAACAAATAATAAGTTGACTTCTAGTTGATCATTTTGTATCAGAAGTGTCTTATATGAAAGGCAAAGGGCTCTAGATTATGCTTTATTTTACCTAAATAAAATATAATCATGTCTTGATTAATTATCAAATTAGGACAGTAAGGTCTGACTTTGCTAAGACATAAGTCTTGTCACTTCACAAAAATAATGTCCAGTATAGAATATAAAGTCATGGTGCAGTGGAGAAAGAATGAATATTGTATCATGAGCTTGGAGGACTGCATCCATACATCTCTGCAACGACTCAAATCACTTATTAATAAAGTCATCTGAAATGGCAAAGAAAGCATTCTTGCAGCACTCCCAGAGTTCATCAAGATTCTTTGGATTCATCTTACCCCAGACATGCTCAATAATGTTCATATCAGATAACTGGGCTGGCCAATCCTGGTTTGTAATGTAATAGGCAGCAAAAATGTTTTGATCTTGAAGGCTGTTGATGTTGCCATCCACTCTGCAGATCTCTTGTACGCCCCCATACTGAATTTTACCCGAAACCATGAATTTTTCTATACCGAACTTGACTGATTTCCATGAGAATCCTGGGTCCATGCGGGATCAGACAGGTCTTTTGCTGTATATGTTATGATTGGGATACAGTTCAACAGATTATCTCTTGCAACTGGGATGGACGACAAGACTTTTGTCAGGAAGTGTATGACTTTTAAGTAATTTTTAATGACTTTTAACGAACTTTGCCTAATTATTAAATAAAAAAAGTTTTTTTTTTACAATTCTGAGCCCAATCTTTTGAACAGAAGTTTATGTAATACATAATTTAAGATTTATTACATTACATTTTGTTGATGTTTGCTGTAATTTATATACAGTTACCAAATAAAAATGTATAGATTAGCTGAAATAATGTATTAAACCGTCTAAAAATTACATGGAAAAACTATCCTGGTGGTAAAATCATAATAATCTACTATTTTGGGTGCGAGATGTGATGGAAACTCTGCTGAGATTCACTCTTTTGCGTGGCTTTCTCAACAAAACATCATTAGCATCATGCTAATCAGCGTTTCAGCAGACTCGACGAAGTTCAGCGCAACGTGAAGACGTCCCTTTTACAGACACAGAAACACAGCGTTCACACACACACACACAAGCAAATTTCTTTAGCAAAACACACACAGGAATGAATTACTGAAGGGCGAAGCTCCAAACGAAACGTTCTTTGGCAAAAAGAAAAAACCCAGCAGTTTAAAATGAACACTTTCATTTCAACTTTGTCGAGATCGAACCATAATACAGGAAGCGTGTGATGATCAAACGGTGGCTCTTCCTGTCATTTAACAGCATTTCAACCAAAAAATTGCCTTCAGGGGGGAAATAAAAAAGGCTTTAATCCTGGAAAGCTTCTTCCTTCCCATGAGGTCATCGTGAAGCTTCCTGTGAAGCCGCAGAGGGTTTCCTGTGAGGTCACAGAGCTCATTCAGAAGACTCTGGCTGTAAATGATAGGAGTATGAGCACAGAAACAGGCCTCGAAGTTCAACGAACAAATAAATAAAGCGACAGAAAGGAAAAATTTGATACTGGAGAACATCAAGCTCGCTGCTTCCTCCTCAATTCACTTTTTGAAGCACATAAATAAAAAAACAGTGCTTGAGAAAGAGCCACAACGGACGGTCCGTTCTGTGTTTTGATTGTTTTGGCCGGGCTGGTCTGCGCAAGCGAGCCGCTGTGGTTTTTTTGGGATTAATCCTACCAAACCTCGCAGCGGTGGCCTGAGTTCATGGAGGAGCCCAGCGGACATTGGAAGTGCTCGGCGAACTCGGGTGAGTTAGACAGGGTGCCGATCACGCGGTATTTGGGCGGACTGTGAGGATCCGTCATCAGGCCCTCGTGAGCGCTTTCTGGCGTCCGGACAGAGCACCACACCTAAAGACAAGGAGGAGAAGAAGAAGAAGAGTATGATGGAGAACATGTTTTCACAACCAGAACTCACATTTTATTGTTTATTATGGTATATCGTGAATGTACTGGGGATGGGCTCAGGACTACTTTGGCAAACCTTTGATAAGTACCACAATACGTATTTACATCCACAAATGCCAGTTAAAACTATACTGTGCCAAAAGAAAGCCCTATGTTAACAGTGTCCAGAAGCGCCATTGACTTATTTGGGCTTGGAGACATTTGGGATGAACCATCACACAGTGGAAAGGGAGAAATGGACGTTGTGTGTTACCAGCAACCAAAAGCCAGGGTCTGTCATGGTATGGGGTTGTGCCAGTGCCCTTGGAAAAAAACTAACTTACACTTCTGCGATGGCACCATTAGTGCTGAAAAGTACCTAGAGATTTTGGAGCACAATATGCTGCCCTCTACTCCAGGGACACCCATGCATATTTAAACAAGACAATGCAAAACCACATTCAGCACACATTACAAAGTCCTGGCTGCGAAGGAAGAGGATACAGGTACATGACTGGCCTGCCTGCAGTCCCGACCTGCCTCCAATAGAGAATGTGTGGCACATTTTGATGCGCAAAATGCGACAACGAATACCCTTGTACTGTTGCCCACCTTAAGACTTGTTTGCAGGAAGAATATGATAAAATGACATCTGAAACACTTCATCACTTGGTGTCTTCAGTCCCTACACGTCTTTTAAGTGTTGTGAAAAGGAATGACAACATTATAAAGTGGTAAATGCTTTACTGTTCTAACTTTTCTTTAAATGAGTTGCAGGAACCAAAATTGGAATATGTGTTTAATTTGAAAAAAAAAAAAAAAAAAAAAAAAAAAAAATAATAATAATAATAATAATAATAATAAAAACAATAAAAATCACGAATAAATAATGTGCTGTTGTATTGTCAGCAATGAATTACAAGTAAAAAAAAAAAAAAATATATATATATATATATATATATATATATATATATATATATATATATATATATATACATACATACATACATACACACACACACACACACACACACACACACACACACACACACAGTTGAAGTCAGAATTATTAGCCCCCCTTTAATTTTTTTTTTTTTTACTTTTTAAATATTTCCATATGATTTTTTTTTTTTTTTATTCTGGAGAAAGTTTTGTTTGTTTTATTTTGGCTAGAATAACAGCAATTTAAATTTTTTTAAAACCATTTAAAGGTCAAAATTATTAGCCCCTTTAAGCTATATATATATTTTTTTTGATACAGAAAAAAACATCATTATACAACGACTTGCCTAATTACCCTAACCTGCCTAGTTAACCTAATTAACCTAGTTAACCTTTTAAATGTCACTTTAAGCTGTATAACAGTGTCTTGAAAAATATCTAGACAAATATTATTTACTGTCATCATGGCAAAGATAAAATAAATCAGTTATTAGAAATGAGTTAGTAAAACTATTCGGTTCTCAACACAATACTATTTTCGAAGACGTTGTCATGCATTTTTTCATACCTGTGCAAAACCCACAAAGAAGAGCTGGTCGTTTGTCAGATTGACAGCTGGGAGTCTCTTCTCTTCCCCATTCTTCTGCACCCAGGACCTGTACGCCTGTCCAAACAAACATCTCAAAGTCACTCGTCTGTCTTTATTAACATCCCATTCAGCTAAGAAGACACTTGATTATATCCATCTCCAGAAGAGGGAGCCACAGAATCATCTCAGAATCTTCTACCTCAGGGCTGTTTATATCTGAAGGGCCACAGTAAAATAGAGCTTAAGGTCAAATCCCAGTTCTACCTCTTAGTTTGGATACATAAGGGGAAGGGACATATAGCCCTTCAAACTAAGATCTTTCAGGACCACATTACAAAAAAAGAGCTGTGAGAGTTTTCTCTGAATACAGCAGCGAGATGCGTGCAAAACCGAGCAAGGAGACACACAAATGTTAAAAAAACGGCATTAATAAGGATTTTTACTACAAACAAGAATCTAGATTCATAATGATGTTAATGCCATGAGGTCTTGATTCATAAATAGTCATGAATTTTTGCTAACTGTAGTCCCTTCCATTCGAAGAAAACACTTGAAGCATACAGTACAGAATTGTTGATTTTTGGGGTTACTACACCTTAAACCCCTTTACCAAACGTGTGTTATCCAAAATACAGTGTGCTATCCACAATACTACTGTGTTTGTCATAAAACATTCATCATTTAGAAACCTCAACTTAGCATAGAGCTAATTAGCAATTTTAGCATTTAGCGGTGAAGAAAATGTGGATGTTTGTTTACCAGCTGTTGGAATAGCCCTGTTTTGATGAGACTAGTTTTTACTACAACTGGGCATGGTTGCCGTTCACATGGACACGAGTGACAGCGGTATAAACAAATGCTGAATCAAAACTTTTTAAAACCCTGATTAAATATTGGAGTTAGTTTTGCACGCTGGAGGAAGGACGACACCATGGCTGAAGTATTTCTTTTAGACAGGTAATGTTCTGTTTTAAAACTAATTTAGTCACGCAAAGCTGATGTAGATTGTGTTGTTTTACGAATGGGTCATATGCACAAAAGTGTTGTTCAGTCACTGAAATCTTCAGGCGAAAGATTGCCCTGCTGAAAAATCCAGCTTAAACCAGCCTAGGCTGGTTGGCTGGTTTTAGCTGGTTGACCAGGCTGGTTTTAGAGGGGTTTTGGCCATTTCCAGCCTGGTCTTAGCTGGTCAGGCTGGAAAATGACCAGCTAAATCCAGCTAAAACCAGCTTGACCAGCCTGGTTTAAGCTGGACATAGCTGGTTTTGGCTGGGCTCCCAGGCTAAACTGGTCAAGCTGGTTTTAGCTGGTCATCTCCCAGCCTAACCAGCTAAGACCAGGCTGGAAATGGCTGGAAACCAGCCTAGAAATGGCCAAAACCCCTCTAAAACCAGGCTGGTCGACCAGCTAAAACCAGCCTAGGCTGGTTTAAGCTGTTTTTTTCAGCAGGGTGATGCAACTATTTTCAGTAGTTTCATAATGTTCCTTTTACAGCATCGATGATGTAGATTTTTATTTAGTTTAACAACAAAACATCAGTAAATAGCACTATTCCATCTAGCCTGCTTTACTGAGGTGAAGTTGGTTTTATAATCACAATGGTTTATTTTTTAACACTGACAACCTGTGATGCGCTCCCTATATTGTTTACTGTGCTCCTTTCAATATTCTGTATGAAATAGCATGTACTGTAAGTATCCCTACTGAAAAAAACAGCTTAAACCAGCTTAGACTGGTTGGCTGGTTTTAGCTGGTCGACCAGGCTGGTTTTAGAGGGGTTTAGGCCACTTCCAGGCTGGTTTCCAGCCATTTTCAGCCTGGTCTTAGCTGGTCAGGCTGGGAGATGAACAGCTAAAACCAGCTTGACCAGCCTAGCCAGGATGGGAGCTCAGCCAAAACCAGCTTGACCCGCCTGGTTTCACTGGTTTAGTTTTAGCTGGATTTAGCTGGTCATTTTCCAGCCAGACCTGTTAAAACCAGGCTGGAAATGGCTGGAAACCAGCCTGGAAATGGCCAAAACCCCTCTAAAACCAGGCTGGTCAACCAGCTAAAACCAGCCAACCAGCCTAGGCTGGTTTAAGCTGGCTTTTTCAGCAGGGATGGCTTAGTAATAAGTGTAATTCCTGCATGCTACCGGCAAACCACTAAGCATACAGTATTTGCCTTAGGACAAAGCGTGTAGGTATGTAGGCAGATCACCTACTACCCCTTTAAAAGTTGTTTTCCTGTGATTACCTCCATGAATATGATCACAATATGATCTTACATTGCCTTTTGTTGAAATTAGTAAAGAGCAGTGCACTGTGCTTTTTGTGTTACTAGGCAACCACTTGGTTTAAAAGCCTTAAAGGTCCCATGAAGTGAAGTTAAATGTACATCTTTTATTTAATGTTTGACGTAATCTCAACTAAAAATGAATAGAGGGCAGGAGTAGATCTAAATCAAGTAATTTTAGCAGGCCAAAGTCAAATTTTATGCATTTAAAATAATTTTTCCCATCAAAAATATGGCTAGTGAAAATGCTAGCTAAGTAATGTTAGAAAACTACTAGCCACAGGGGCTGGTCATCAAGGAAGTATACGTCAAGCCCTGCAATATCAGGATATTAAATCTATGATCCACTACTAATATACTCCAAACAGCCGTTGTCCACTTAAGCAGAAATAATTTAAATTCGGGATATAGTGACGTGTTTGTTCCTTAAAACAACAAAACTGATCTATAATTGAGCCGTTTGAGGGAGTTACTGAGAACAGCTCGCTTTGAAGAGGCTTTTTGCTGTAGTTTTTCATCTTCAAACAGGAAACATTAAAGTGTAGGTGTAAAAAAAGCAGGCTTCTTTTATACACCACGACAACAAAACAGCTTAAAAAAAAAATGAAATGTGACCTACATGATAGGCAGCTTTCAGGCCGCCATTGTCTGCGATGTTTTCTCCCAGCGTCTGTTTTCCATTAATGTGCTCTCCGTTGATGGTGTACTGTGTGTATTGATCGACCATGCACTCGGTGCGGTTCTTGAAGGCCTCCACCGAGGAGTTCTGCCACCACGAGCGCAGGTTTCCATCTTTGTCGTACTCTCGGCCTGCGTAATAGAATTAAGCATTAAAGGGTCATATAATGAAATATCGACTTTTCTTCGAGCTCTCAAAGCACAATAGTCTGATAAAATGCACGGCAATTTTCACTGACATTAGGGAGCAGAAATGGCTCGTTTTCTGTTCAGTTTCTCGATTTGAAAATAGATTTGTTTTGTTAACCTAACCCAACATCAAGCATGCTTTGCAGAGATTTGTTAAAAAGAAGGACACTTGTAAAGTAATACTTCATATATTTTTGTTTTACTGTAAAGAGGACCCTGTTATGCAAAAATCCCTTTTTATAATGTGTTGAAACAGTTGTTTATTAAGTTTTATTTTTTATAATCACACTTAATAATAAAAACAGTGTTGAAACACCATGTTTGTCATTCTCCCTTTGTATGTGTCATCAAAAGTGGAAAGCCCCACATATGAGGGTGATGATCTCACCATCATTAGCATAAGCCATTTGTCTTGTTTTTAAATCTGCCACTATGCTGACACATAGAGATTTGTAGCTCCGCCCTCTTTTGTAAATAGTAAACAATTTTCTTAAACAAGTCTTCTAGAGTTAGATGGTTTACATGAACCATTTTTGAATACATTCAGCCTAGGGCTGGGCCGTTAAACAACATTATATTAAATTGCGATAAAATTTATGTCAATAACAATATTAAGCTCTGGGGTTCATTCTTCGTACCTTGCTTAATTGATCTAAGATGATTTGGCAGATCCAAGATCTTTTAATCTTGATAACTGATCTCTGGCTAATTTGGTTCTTTAAACAAATTCGCGAATCAGATTAGAATGTCTGGATAAACTGATCTGAGATCGCTGCGTGTGTTGTAAAGGACAGATCTATCGATCCTCGAAATCATGATCAGCAATGCAACGATTGGCTGACGGCACAACAGCGTAATGACATCATCTGATTCTTATTCAATTATCCATGTGAGCAAAATTACATCAAATTAGCAGTAAACGGGTTGTTAAATAAGACACGCAATAACCTTCCACATTTGTTGTGAGCAGCAGCTTTACACTTCATGTGTCAAGAGTATCATCATGTATTTCAATCCACATTAATGTATTGAGTTGTACATTTAGAAAAGATTTTCTTTTTCATAGTAGCCGTTTTTTAATCGGTGTAAAGAATAACTGGATGTTTACAAAAGCATTTTGATATTGGTAAAGGGGTCTGCAACTTTTGTGAAGCATCAAAAACATGTTTATGACTGCATTAATGTATTATTTCTTTTTTTAAAAAGTCACATATTGTGCATTTCTATTATACACAATTTGTACTAAAGCGATCTAAAAAGTTCATATCAATAAGTTTTCTCTTTGCACCACCAGGTGGCAGTCTTTGTACTTTCATTTCAGGGGTGCAGATTGCATAAGTTTTATTAATATATAACTTTATTTATTGTATTTATAACTATAACTTTATATATATATATATAGTTAAAAATATTTACTATTTTCCCAAGTGTATATAACTACTACTGTAAGAAAACATCAGAATTCAGTACATGCTTTCTCTATTATCTTTGCTCTAACTGAGCCGATCTAATCCTGTTTAAATAAATTATACCTGCTTCCGATCAGGTTTGAGCTAGCAGAACTGTTGCTATGACAACAACTCTCGGATCAGCTTTGAGGAACGAAACGATCCTGGATCGTGTCAAATCGTCAATATCTAAATCCAGCTAACTGAGTAATCCACGTACGAAGAACGGACCCGTGGACTTTTTTACTCCATATTGATCTAAAAGCCAGTCACACAGCAGAAATGTGCAACAATGGGAATCTAAAAGTGTGTTAATATTAGAGATCTACTGAATTTTCAGCCACCAAAAATTTATCAGACAAAAATGTCATTTAGCAGACCCTCTAATTTTTGTGGATTCAGTGATTGTTGGGGTACTCTTTTAAATCTGAAAGCATTAACGACTTATATTAAAATATATATCGTTATCGTTCAATATTCGAGATTGCATTTTTCAGCCCAGTCCTAGTTCAGCCGATTTCTTGATTTGGCAGGGTCCCTTTTAGCTTAGCTTAGCATAATGAATTAAATCGGATTAGACCATTAGCATTTCTTTCAAAATTTTCAAAAATGGGTTTTGATCATTTTCTTATTTAAACGTCTTCTATGTGTAATTCATTCATTCGTTCATTTTCCTTCGGCTAAGTCTCTTTATTCATCAGGGGTCGCCACAGCGGAATGAAACGCCAACTTGTCCAGCATACGTTTTACACAGCGGATGCCCTTCCAGCTGCAACCCAGTACTGGGAAACACCCATACACTCTCACATGCACACACATACACTAGGGCCAGTTTAGTTTATTCAATTCCCCTAAAGCGCAAGTGTTTAAACTGTGGGGTGAAGCGGAGCACCCGGAGGAAACCCACGCAAACAAGGGGAGAACATGCACACTCCACACAGAAATGCCAACTGACACAGCTGAGGCTCGAACCAGCGACCTTCTTGCTGTGAGGCGACAGTGCTAACCACTGAATTACTATTTTAAAGGCCAATCTCAGATAGCACAACAGATTTATCATTATTATTTAATTTGTTCAACCACCAAACGTCAATGATTTGACAAAACAAAACTCGGAAGTGTACTAACCTTGGTCATCAAACGCATGCGTTAGCTCATGTCCCATGACCACTCCAATCCCACCAAAGTTTAAAGCTCTGTGAGACACATCAAAACATTACAATCTGTGCAGAAAGCTAGTTAGCAACATGCTAACAGTTTCAGCCATATCCGCTCACTTGGGGTGATCCTGGGCGTAGAACGGGGCCTGTAAGATGCCAGCGGGAAAGACGATTCCGTTCTTGGTTGGCATGTAGTAAGCGTTCACTGTCGGTGGAGTCATACTCCATCTATAGAGACATCACAAATCACACATTATCTTACACTATAGGAAAACAAATGTGCAAAACTGGTACCTTTAGTGCAACAATACTCAACTTTGTACCTTATTTACCCATTAAAGGGGACCTATCAGGCAAACAAAATGCATTATAAGGGGTTTAAACACAGTTGTGTGGCAACAGTCTGTAATTATATCCAGCTTCTAATGATAGAAATGTGTTAATTTTGTTTTTTCATAATCACACTTGATAAAGACAGTCTGCAGAAACACTTTGACATTCTCCATTTGTACATGTCATCAGAGGGGGAAAGCCCCGCCCACTAGTGACCATCTCTCCCTCATTAGCATAGGACGTTAGTGTTGTGTTTGAATGTTGCACTATGCTGGCACACAGGTGTTTACAGCTCCGCTTTCTTTTGAAAAGAGCACAATCTCATTTAAATTTAAAGCGACAGTCACCAAAATGGCACATTAGAATTAAAGCCTTAAAGGGTCAGTTTCAAAGGGTTATAAAACATTATGTGTGAGGTATTTTAAGCTGAAACGTCACACACACACACATTCTAGGGACATCAGAGACTGATTTGACATCTTTTAAAAAGCAGCATAATAGGTCCCCTTTAAAGTGTGTGTGAAATTTAGCTAAAATTTTGCTAGCGCCCTTTTTTATTCTTTAAGTTAACAATTAATCAGTGCAAGTTAATCCACTGAATAAAATGTGTTTGTTTTGGCAATCCTCAATGAAAGTTTGATCATTTGCTTCCTTGTTTGGAGTGCTGGTTTATTTGTTGGGGTCAACTTGAGGGTTTTCATAGCAACTGCATATTAATATACCCGCTCTTACCTTTAGTTTTCTATGAGGGAATGATGCACAACATGAAAGCCCGGCCAACAACTAAATATTTAATTTCAGTTTGAAAGTACAGTTGAAGTCAGAATTATTAGCCCCCTGAATTATTTGCGCCCCTGTTTATTTTTTCCCCAATTTCTGTTTAATGGAGGGAAGATTGTTTCAGCACATTTCTAAACATAATAGTTTTAAAAACCTATTTCTAATAACTGATTTATTTTATCTTTGCCATGATGACAGTAAATAATATTTGCCTAGATATTTTTCAAGACACTTCTATACAGCTTCAAGTGACATTTAAAGGCTTAGGTTAAAAATGTTAACTATGCAGGTTAGGGTAATAAGGCAAGTTATTCTATAACGAAGGTTTGTTTAGACTATCGAAAATAAAATTAGCTTAAAGGGGCTAATAATTTTGTCCCAAAATTGGTTTTTAAAAAATTAAAAATTGATTTTATTCTAGCTCAAATAAAACAAATAAGACTTTCTCCAGAAGAAAAAAATATTATCAGACATACTGTGAAAATTTCCTTGCTCTGTTAAACAACATTTGGGAAATATAAAAAAAAAAAAAAATCGAAAAATCAAAATCAAAAGGGGGCTAATAATTCTGACTTCAACTGTAGATCAACACACTGAAATCAACATCTCAGAAACCACTCATTTTTGCTGACTTTAAAGGTGCGGTATGTAAGTTTGACACCCAGTGGCTGAACTAGGTATTGCACTCCTGGTTCGAAACACTCGCAAGCACAGCTGACAACATCAACAGGAGTGTGCCTGACTGTCGAGCCTAAATTTAAGGCTGATTTAAGTGGTGTTGAAAATAAAAGCGATGGCACACGATAGAAGGACTATTTTCCATATTAATAGGAGCTTTTGTTTTAACCAACACCTCAAATTTAGATTTAGGATTGGCTTCTATTTCTTGCAGCTGAACAACAGGATAAACTGATCAGCTCAGGTACACCTCATGTGCTTTATTCAGTGTTAAATGCTAATAATGTGAGTTTGAATGCCATTTTGCATGACATTTATTGCAATACTACTGAAAGCAGCAGCAGCAGATTGTTCACTTCAGATCTTGAAAACGTTTGAAATTGAACTTCAGATTTGTGACTCAGTGCAAACCAACACATATCAGTGATTCAGCATCTACATTCAATAATGTTAAAGCTGTTTAATCTGTGTAAAATCCATTATAAACCTTACCATTTTGTTGGAGTGCAGCGAGTGCACTGTTCTGTGCTTCTGAATGGCTGTATTTAAATTTCTGTCGTGGTTTGCCAAATTGCTCGGCACTGCAAATCTCTTCACATAATGTGTTGATGGGACACGGGATTACAATGTAATCTGCTCACCTAATGCATTGAGCTGTTTAAATGACCAAAACAAAGACAGTCGTTCCAGCACGAAATGCACATTTTCAAAGCAGAATATCTGACTTCAGCATTGTTTTTTAGATAAACAAGAATGATCACTTAGCTAAAATCTGCAAACATAATATAGGATGTTTATGCTTTGGAAGAGTCGAAAACTTACATGCAGCACCTTTAAGGGGTTGATGAGGTATGAAGTTGTCATTTTAAGGTGATGACAAGCTATTATGCACCAAAATAGACTATAGTACTTTTTCAGTGCACCATACACAACATGCATGGATTTGTTTTCTCTCTTAACACACACTGTTAAACTCACTGGTCTCTGTTTGGTGGCTTGCGGAGCTGATCTGCCATCACTCGTGCTGAGAAGTTATAGAAGTTAATCATGTTCTGGAAGAAGTTGTCCTCCGTAACCTCATACTAAAAGAAAAACAGATTGTTGGATTGTATCAATGAAACAAACTATTTTAAGTGAATAGTTCACCCTGAAATGAGACGTACTCATTTACTCATTCTTTTATGAGTTGCTTTCTTCTGTCGAACACAAAATAAGATATTCTGAAGAATGTTGACGGCCAAAAAGCAGAAGTTGGCATCCATACTAGAAACAAAAAGTACTATAGAAGTCAATGGCTGCTGGTTTCCAATATTCTTCAGTATATCTTCCCTGGTGTTCAACAGTAGAAAGAAACTGGATGGAGGATGAGTAAATGATAACAAAATGTACACATTATATGTAAAAAAATTCCTTTAATGATTGAATATAATATAATATAATATAATATAATGTAATATAATATAATATAATATAATATAATATAATATAATATAATATAATATAATATAATATATAATAAAATATAATGTAAACAAATATAATTTCATATAATATAATATAATTTAATTTAATATAATAAAATAAAATATAATATAATAAAATATAATGTAAACAAATATAACAATATAATATAATATAATATAATATAAAATAAAATATAATGTAAACAAATATAATTTCATATAATATAATATAATTTAATATAATATAATAAAATAAAATATAATATAATATAATAAAATATAATGTAAACAAATATAACATAATATAATATAATATAATATAATATAATATAATATAATATAATATAATATAATATAATATAATATAATATAATAAAGTATAATGTAAACGAATATAATATAATAGAATATATTATAATATATAATAAAATAAAATATAATGTAAACAAATATAATTTAATATAATATAATTTAATATAATATAATAAAATAAAATATAATAATATAAAATAAAATATAATATAATAAAATAAAATATAATGTAAACAAATATAATATAATATAATATAATATAATATAATGTAAACGAATATAATATAATATAATATAATATAATATAATATAATATAATATAATATAATATAATATAATATAATATAATATAATGTAATGTAATATAATATAATATAATATAATATAATATAAAAATTTTTAAATATTTGCGTTGGTAATTAAAAACTTTAAATTGCTATCATAATTACATAAATTGAAATAACAACATAACTGACACCCACATATTCAATGACAGAGTAAAAAGATTAAATAAAACACAATTTATAATCAATTTAGAAGTACATTTGACGTATAGATGTTATTTCTATGAAGAATTTGGATACAGAAACTTTTGAGTGCCTTCGGAATTTGTCTGCTAAAGTGAGCATTTTCCTCTGGCTCCTGCAGTGTGTGTAGTTTTAGTATTTTTACTTGTATGCAAAGAACAGTTTATTTTAAATGTCTTTAAGCCAAAACAACTGAATAGATGGGAGGCCAGCTGCACTCAATTATATCACGTGCTCCTCTCGAAATTAGCTTGAAAAACTTCACTTACATTCATAATGTTTATATTATTTGCTAACTACTAACCACCTTATGTTGAACTCTGATGCCCTATTCACACAGGGCTTCAGCGTCAACGCTTGACTGAAGGCGTGTCTGAAGTTGGGGCTAACGCGATCGTCATAGCAGCGTCAGAAAATGAAATTGAGTCAGCAATAGGCCACTGTCTAGCTGGTGAGATTGCATACAGCAATCTGATTGGCTGATGCTTCCGTCAGCGCTTGAAAAGTTGAGCGAGTCCCAACTTCTGCAGCTAGCAACGCCTGACGTCACCCATTCAAAGTGAATGGGGAGCGTTGACGCTGAAGCCCCGTGTGCATCACCCCCATGTGCAGCTACTGTCAACCGGAGGTTGCATTTTGGCCACAGACACATACTTTCATAGCCATCCTGACTGACTGAATGAATGAATGAATAGGCTGCTTTTCATCATGGCAACCCGAGTGCTGAAATAAGCTGGCTAAGCTGGCACTGGACGGGTTAAAGGGAACCAAAACAAAGACAGACGTTCTAGCACGTAACACACATTTACAAAGCCGAATATCTGACTTCGGCATTGTTGTTCAGATAAACAAGAATGATCACTTATGCCGAGTTCAGACTGCATGATTTTCAAAGTAGTCGTGTCACAGATGTATTCACACTGCATGACTATCTGGGCTAGCGTTTCGTCGCTGCTTTGTTTACACTGCAATATGGATCGGTGACAGGGACTTTCACATTGCATGACTTTACTATAGGAAGAATCGCCGACAACTTCGTCCAAACGACGTCTCACAGCCAAAAACACGTCGTATATCTTTTGTTATTAACTACATAATGAGAAAGAAGCCTTTAACATGTACATGTTTGCTCACCTGGGTTTAAAGGGAATTAGCCATTTCTCCTCAACATTCATAATAAACTATTTTCTTTCTGTATGAAACGTCAAACAGACACAGTTGCTCCTGAGCCTTGTCAAACCTCGACTAGTTTTTCCTCCATTTCGTGGGTCCAAATAAACCGAAAATGAGCGCTTTTAACTTCTCCTCCAGCCTCCCGCTGGCCTGCAGCAGGTATACACCATACACTGTAAAATGTATGGACGTAGTATCCGTGACGTCACCCATAGGTTTCTGAAGAGCGCAAAAGAAGCCACAAGTAGGCGCGGCCAACCGTCGCCATTTTGGTCACGCGTCATCACACCGACGGCGGGATACCAAACAAGGGCAAAGAGGCGGAGAGTGAGCGGAGCTACTGACACCTGCTAGAATTTAGCTTGGACCTGGTTCAGATACACTTTACTTTGAGAGAACGCTTAATACTTTATCACCTGTGACTCGTTTGTATTCTGACCACTTGTGCTTGGTTGTACACTATATCAATCAAGTGTTTAGACTTTTAAAAACACTGCTGTAATACATTGAGCCACTGAACATTGTTCTTATGACGTTTTTCAACAGGAGGAAAACGCGAATTACTTACAAACACTTCAGATATAGTCTGTGTTAGTTAATGTAAGACTATTGATGAAATCCAGCATAACACTGTATGACAGCGCTTCAGATGACTGATCTAGAGCCTACAGCTAATCAATTTGTCAGATTCTGGAGTGCATAACTGCTCTAAGTACAAATATAAACGATAAATGATCTTAAATAAAACAAATACATGTATAGAGATGGTATATAAGTATATAACTTTACTCACATGGGAAACGGAGGCCACGTGAATGGTTTGTGAGCACAATTAAGTGCCCTCAGCATGCCATGCCATCTAATAATTGTGGGAAACAAGTCCAAAAGGCAGTTGACTGTGTAAAGCCACATAAAACAACATAGAAATACGATAAATATGCCGAGTTCAGTCGCTAATCTGCAGAGGTGACGTGACGGCGACCAGCGAGACCTAACTGTCACTCAAGTGGCCACGCCCATAATTATGCAAACTTAATATAACTTAATATAAAGGAAACGGATGAGTTTTAAAAAAATTCACCCCCCTCACAGTTGTCATGAAGGGTAATATTAGCTGTATTAACCAAAATCTTTTTTTGTACCAGGCTGTAAACACCTTTTTTTCTGCTGTAAAGTTGGCCATTCTAACAGTGGGCTCAATTGAAATTTGCTCTGTTTTGGAGCCAGGAGCGGCCAGGACTAGCGGAATTTCGGATGAATTGCAGTTTTAGTTACTTCCGTATTGGCTTCCTGAGGGAGAGCGGGAGGTTGCCGCTTGGTATAAACACACGCACACACAAGTGAATGCCGATCTCTCATTGGCTGTAGGCGATCGCTGATGTTATTTTCAGTCAAAACTCAATTCACACGGCATGATTTGAATCGCCGACAGCTCCAGATATTCAGCACGCCAAATATCTCACAGGCATCGGCGACTCATCGGTGATTCTCTCAGATCGCGTCTTTGACAGTTCATACTGTGTGATTGTCACTCACGTGCACGAGCAGCGATTTGCCTGTGATTTCAGGCATTTGTCGGCGATTTCTCAAAACCTGTCGGCGAGCCAAAATCGGGGCTAAAATCACGCAGTCTGAACTAGGCATTAGCATGTTTCTGGAATATCTGCAAACATATTATGGGATTGTTACGCTTTAAAAGAGTCAAAAACTTAGATTCAGCACCTTTAACTTAATTGACTTGTGTTGGGACAACATGAAGGAATTATGTATTTTTACAGTGTTTAAAAGCACATCTGCTTCCACACAATTCCTCCATGTTGTCCCAACACAAATCGATTAAGTTAACTTAACCATTTTTACAAATATAAGATGATCAAACATAAAACTATTAAGCTATCCCAAAAAAAATCTCAGAAATTAATAAATAGTTTGAACAAGCAGCAAAATGATACAGTTTTGAGTGTGTATGAATAAATCCAAGACACGCTGAAATGAAGTTAAACCTGCAGAAAGTTTTTCAAGATTTAAAGATTAAAAGCAAAGCTCTTGGCTTAACTCACCCCATCATACACATCATCCAGCTCTTTGGAGTCCAGAATGAAGTCTGGAAATCCGATCATGTCATAGATGGCATCCGCCTACAGCCAGAAAAGACACGTTATCCTGATTTCTTGGCAAGCGATGCGAAGTGTTTACAGTTAAGCTGTTTTTTTTTTCTCCTTCTTGAATCTCAGGCAAATCCATAAGTTTTGGTGATCCAGTCATGCTGCTGCAAATCTCATTCTCTCTCTCACCTTGTCCTTGGCAGCTTGTCGGGTCTGTTCATCCATCCACTTCAAATCATCCAGCGCGCCTTTGAAAGCCGTGCGGATTTCATTGATCATCCCCTCTGCCTGCGTTATGACAGAAAACATGAGGTTGTGAACTGTGGAGTTCACATTACGGCCACATGAGGGCAAAAACGCACCACCGTTGAGGTCCTAAATTAAACAAATCTTCAGTGCAACATTCAGCAAATGTTTTTTTTTTTATCTTACAGTTGAATTCAGAAGTATTAGCCCCCCTGTATATTTATTTCCTAATTTCCGCTAAACGGAAAGAAGATGTTTAAAAACATTATAGTTTTAATAACTTATTTATTTTATCTTTGCCATGATGACAGTATATTGTACTCCATATTTTTCAAGATACTAGTTTTCAGCTTAATGTGAAATGTAAAGACTTAACTAGGTTAATTAACTAGGAAAGTTAGGGTAAATAGGCAAGTCATTGTATGATGACACTTCAGTTTTGTCCACGACAACTACTGCCCCCCCCCCACTGTCATCAGCAACACCCCCACCAAACACCCCCTTTTTACTTTTATCTTCGACAAGCCCTCCCTTCAATTCGTCCACCACCACCCCCTTCATTTTTGTCTGCGACACCAACAACACCCCCCCTTTTTCCCTTTCGCGACAAGCCCTCCCCTTCAATTTCCACAATGACACCCCATTTTCCCACCTGCTTTTCACTATCATCAACGACAACACCCCTCCACTCTTCCCTTCCATCCGCGACATCCCTTTCCCTGCTTTTCACCAAATCGTCTGCGACCCCCCCCCTTCATTTTTGTCTGCGACACCAACAACACCCCCCTTTTTCCCTTTCGCGACAAGCCCTCCCCTTCAATTTCCACAATGACACCCCTTTTCCCACCCACTTTTCACTTTTATCAACAACAACACCCCTCCACTCTTCCCTTCCGTCCGCGACATCCTTTTTTCCTGCTTTTCACTTTCTTCCGCAACACTCCCCCCGCTTTTCACTTTGTCCACGACAACCCCCCAACTGTTGTCCGCAACACCCCCCCCTTGACTTTTGTCCGCAACATCCTCAACTCAACACCCCCCCTTTGTCAGTTTTCGTGTCCCCCCTTTCACTTCCCTCCCCATTTTTCACTTCCATACCTGACAAACCCCCTCCATCCTTTTTCATTTTTGTCCACGACAGCGCCCCTGCTTTACATTTTCGCCACCCCCACCTTTTCACTTTTGTCCGCAACACCTCCCCACCCTGCTTTTCACTTTCGCCTGTGACAAACACCCCCTTCTATTTCACTTTTGCCCGCAACACTCCCCCGTTTTTCACTTTTATCCGGACAACCCCCCCCCCTCCTTTTCCTTTTTCACTTTCATCCGCAACACTCCCTCTCGTTTTTATTTTCGTTTGCAACAACACCACCCCTGCTTTTCACTTCCGTTCGTGACACCCCCCCCCGTTTTTCACTTTCGTCCGCAACAACCCCCCCCTTTACTTTCGTCCACCCCCTGCCCTTCACTTTTATCCCCAACAACTCCCCCCTTTTCACTTTCATCTACGACAACAACCCCCTGCTTTTTTCACTTTCGTCCGAGACAACTCTCACCACCCTCCACCTGTCCACTATTCACATGACACCATCGTGCTCCAACTCTTCACTTTCGTCCGCGATACCCCGCTCTTTTATTTCCAATCATTCTATTCAACCATCACTTAACCATCTCCCCCACCCACAACTACAACCCCACAACTCCCCTGCCCCAACTCTTCACTTTCGTCCTTTGAAAACGCTTTCATGGGGCCTGTATCGGGCTCTGGCACCCCTGCTGTAGACAATCAGAAAAAATTTAAGGGGGCTAATAATATTGACCATAAAATGTTTAAAAATTCTAAACTGTTTTTATTCTAGCCGAAATAAAACAAATAAGACTTTTTTCCAGAAAAAAAAAACAATATTATAGGAAGTACTGAGAAAAATTCCTTGCTCTGTTACACATCATTTGAGAAATATTTAGATAAGTACAAATATAAGTACAGACGGGCTAATACATTTGACTTCAACTGTAATACGACACATGAAGCAACTCACTATTTCTTTGCTCTGTTTGTCGAAGGTGGCTTTGACGAAAAGAGCTCCCAGTGCAAAACCGAGGGTGTCGTCTGTGTTTCCAATGCACGTCTGCCAGCGCGGAGTACAAGACTGAATGTAAAACAGACAGATTGATAAATTACACACGGGAGAGCTTATCTGGCAACCTCAAAGGAGCAGTCATAAAAGCACAAAAGGACTGCCAGATTTTCAACATGATTCTGTCAATATAATATACATGTACAGTGAAGGTCATTTAATAGTACTGAATGAGCAGTTATGATGTACTTCAAATCTTAAATCTACACATGTCGAGATTATAGTAGTCAAATTATAGGTTACTTCACTTTTTTTGAAATAGGCTCAAGTCACCTAGAGTAAAACAGTTGAGTTTTACCTTTATTGAATCTATTCAGATGGTGTTCAGCTGCTTTTAGCTTAGCATCAATACTGTATACACGAATCGGCCACTTTATTAGGTACACCTTACTATTACCAGGGTGGATCCCCTTTTGCCTTCAGAACTGCCTTAATCCTTCGTGGCATAGATCCAACAAGGTACTGGAAATATTCCTCAGAGATTTTGCTCCATATTGACATGATAGCATCACGCAGTTGCTGTAGATTTGTAAAACTATATTCACACTCCAGCACAATAATCAAGGATATCTGCTGCAGTACCATGGCTGAAGTAGGCACAATGATATTACGCAGCACCTGCAAATAGTCCCCAGCTAAAAAAACAAAGAAAAAGTGCTGAGTAATATCATTGTGCGTACTTCAGCCGTGGTACTGCAACAAAATTCCTTGATTATTACACCAGAATGCGAGTATAGTTCCTAGCCATATTTATACACTCCAAACACACGCACCTTTTTGGTGCCATAGAGGCTCTCCAGCAGTTTATCCTGAGCATTTTCAAAGCGCTGATCAAGGCTGGACGCTCCTTTCTGCACCAGATTCCAGATCATGTAATTATTCAGAAGACTAGAGAAGAAAGAGAAAGAATCCATCCACATATCTAAAAAAGGGGACCACTCCTGAATGTGTGATCATTTATTTATACAGGGAGTGAAGGAAGGAGTGTTAGCCGAGCTGTATTAATATGCTTACAGTGAGCTAGAGAGAGAGAGAGCGAGGAGCTGTTATTAGCACTGAATGTTCTGATACACAGTCTAAACACAGCGGCTCTCCGAGGGGACGTTCTCTCTCTGAACTCTGATTAGCTTTAACCACAGAGACAGCCATACCTGTGGTCGGTCTTGTTGATGAGCTCTGAAACTTGTTGCATGTACTCTTTAGCATACACCACCACCGGTTCTGTGTCGTTCAGCTCCAGCGGTGAAAGTACTGAGTTCAGATAATCCAACCATTCAATAGCCGGAGCCAAGACCTGCCAGTAAACAAGTGATACATTTTAGTCCAATACTGGATTTTAAGACACAATAGTTGTTATGATAATCACTACTGTGTCAGATCATGACATTTTTTACCTTCACATATGCGTCATAAACTAGTGAGACAGTTACTTCCCCACTAATAGTAATATGAATACATTTTTAATCCGTATATCCTGCATTTTGCTTTTTTAAAGAGCTGTAAATACTATGTGGTAATGCATGGCTGCCTGCTTTACAAAACTGGTCCTTTTAGTCTTCTGATTTCAAAATAAGAGTCCCACACACATTAATACACGCTTAGATAACTTAAAGATTGAGGAAAAAATATAACTGTTGTGATCTTGCTTGTAGTATTAAACAAAGCCTGGTTGTACATATTAATGATCTCATAGAGATTAAAAATGACACACTACGTTACTTCCCCACCAATAGCAATGCATTTTTAATCTTTTAACGTCAATGAAAACACAGGCAGAAATTAACATCAACGACAGATGAGTTCTATAACGTTTATTTGCATCTTTTCACTCAGGAAAAAATGACAGTAAAGGATGAGCGATATGACACAATGCATAAATGCGCATTAAACTAATATTCAGCAATTCACATGTGTATTTCTACACATTAGTTGTTATGATAATATCTACTGTGTCAGATTATGACATTGTTGACCTTTACGTTTGTGTCATGAACTAGAATAGTGTCACACTACGCTACTACACTTCCCCACTAATAGTAATGCATTTTTAATCTTTAACATCTAAAAAAACCTAGACAGTAATTAATATCAACCTCTGCATTAACAGATGAGTTTTATGAAGTTGATTGGAATTGTTTCCCTCTGGAAAAATGACAGTAAGAGCTGAGTGATATGACACAATGCATATACATGCATTAAGCACATATATTTAGCAGTTTACATGTGTCTGTTGCCTCATTACTAAAATATGCAGCAAATGTCACGATATACAAAATAAACTAAGAATTAAACAGTCCTTACGCCTCTTTGGGGTGGTGCTGAATACATTTACAATCTGTATATCCTGCATTTTGCTTTCTGAGGAGCTGTAAACACTCTGTGGTCATGTATGGATGCCTGCTTTACAAAACTGTTCCTTTTTAGTCTCTGGTTTTCAAAATAAGAGTCCCCCACACATATTAATACAAGCTTAGATCAACTCAAAAACAAAGGAAAAAACATAACTGTTGTAATCTCACTTGGAATCGTTGTGGTTAATTAAACGAAGCCTGGGGTGTACATATTAATATTCTCATATGGATAAAACATGTCAAACTACGTTACTTCCCCACTAATAGTACTGTATTTGTAATCTTTAAAGTCTGTAATATCAAACCCTGCATTAACAGATGAGCTTTTATAAGATTATTGGCATCATTTCAGTCCAGAAAATGACAGTAAGAGCTAAGAGATATGACATGATGCATAAACACGCCTTAAGCACAAATATTTAGCAGTTTACATGTGTCTGTTGCCTCATTACTAAAATATGCAGCAAATGTCACGATATACAAATTAAACTAAGAATTAAACAGTCCTTACGCCTCTTTGGGGTGGTGCTGAATACATTTACAATCTGTATATCCTGCATTTTGCTTTCTGAGGAGCTGTAAACACTCTGTGGTCATGCATGGATGCCTGCTTCACAAAACTGTTCCTTTTTAGTCTCTAGTTTTCAAAATAGGAGTCCCTCACACATAAATACAAGCTTAGATCAACTCAAAAACAAAGGAAAAAACATAACTGTTGTAATCTCACTTGGAATCGTTGTGGTTAATTAAACGAAGCTGGGTTGTACATATTAATATTCTCATATGGATTAAACATGTCACACTACGTTACTTCTCCACTAATAGTAATGTATTTGTAGTCTTTAACCTGTGTAATATCAACCTCTGCATTAACAGATGAGTTTAAATAAGATTATTGGCATCATTCAAGTCCAGAAAATGACAGTAAGAGCTAAGAGATATGACATGATGCATAAACACGCCTTAAGCACAAATATTTATCAGTTTACATGTGTCTGTTGCCTAATTACTAAAATATGCAGCAAATGTCACGATATACAAATTAAACTAAGAATTAAACAGTCCTTACGCCTCTTTGGGGTGGTGCTGAATACATTTACAATCTGTATATCCTGCATTTTGCTTTCTGAGGAGCTGTAAACACTCTGTGGTCATGCATGGATGCCTGCTTCACAAAACTATTCCTTTTTAGTCTCTAGTTTTCAAAATAGGAGTCCCTCACACATAAATACAAGCTTAGATCAACTCAAAAACAAAGGAAAAAACATAACTGTTGTAATCTCACTTGGAATCGTTGTGGTTAATTAAACGAAGCCTGTGTTGTACATTAATATTCTTATATGGATTAAACATGTCACACTACGTTACTTCCCCACTAATAGTAATGTATTTGTAATCTTTAACGTCTGTAATATCAAACTCTGCATTAACAGATGAGCTTCAATAAGATTATTGGCATCATTTCAGTCCAGAAAATGACAGTAAAAGCTAAGAGATATGACATGATGCATAAACACGCCTTAAGCACAAATATTTAGCAGTTTACATGTGTCTGTTGCCTAATTACTAAAATATGCAGCAAATGTCACGATATACAAATAAACTAAGAATTAAACAGTCCTTACGCCTCTTTGGGGTGGTGCTGAATACATTTACAATCTGTATATCCTGCATTTTGCTTTCTGAGGAGCTGTAAACACTCTGTGGACATGCATGGATGCCTGCTTCACAAAACTATTCCTTTTTAGTCTCTAGTTTTCAAAATAGGAGTCCCTCACACATAAATACAAGCTTAGATCAACTCAAAAACAAAGGAAAAAACATAACTGTTGTAATCTCACTTGGAATCGTTGTGGTTAATTAAACGAAGCCTGTGTTGTACATTAATATTCTTATATGGATTAAACATGTCACACTACGTTACTTCCCCACTAATAGTAATGTATTTGTAATCTTTAACGTCTGTAATATCAAACTCTGCATTAACAGATGAGCTTCAATAAGATTATTGGCATCATTTCAGTCCAGAAAATGACAGTAAAAGCTAAGAGATATGACATGATGCATAAACACGCCTTAAGCACAAATATTTAGCAGTTTACATGTGTCTGTTGCCTAATTACTAAAATATGCAGCAAATGTCACGATATACAAATAAACTAAGAATTAAACAGTCCTTACGCCTCTTTGGGGTGGTGCTGAATACATTTACAATCTGTATATCCTGCATTTTGCTTTCTGAGGAGCTGTAAACATTCTGTGGTCATGCATGGATGCCTGCTTCACAAAACTATTCCTTTTTAGTCTCTAGTTTTCAAAATAGGAGTCCCTCACACATAAATACAAGCTTAGATCAACTCAAAAACAAAGGAAAAAACATAACTGTTGTAATCTCACTTGGAATCGTTGTGGTTAATTAAACGAAGCCTGTGTTGTACATATTAATATTCTTATATGGATTAAACATGTCACACTACGTTACTTCCCCACTAATAGTAATGTATTTGTAATGTTTAACCCCTGTAATATCAACCTCTGCATTAAAAGAAGAGTTTAAATAAGATTATTGGCATCATTTCAGTCCAGAAAATGACAGTAAGAGCTAAGTGATATGACATGATGCATAAACACGCCTTAAGCACATATATTTAGCTGTTTACATGTGTCTGTTACCCCATTACAAACACATCCAGCAAATTTCACAATATACACATTAAACTAAAATATACACGTGAAACTAATAATTAAACAGACTTCATGTCTATGGTGCTGAATACATTTTTAATCAGTTTATCCTGCATTTTGCTTACTGGGGAGCTGTTAACCTTTTATGACCATGCATGGCTGCCTGCTTCACAAAACTGGAACTTTTTATTCTTCTGTTTTCAAAATAGGACTCCCACACACATATTAATACAAGCTTAGATCAACTTAAAAATAGGGGTAAAGTATCATGGTTGTAATCACGCTAGAAAGCGTTGTGGCCAATTTAACACAGCCTGTGCATATTAATGACCCCATGTGAATCATCAGAGTTGTTGTTTTGTTCTAATTGACCTGGTTTTCACTGAGATTTTACCCTCATGGGATTTACATGAAAACGAGGAAACAATTGTACAACACCATTGTTTCTCTTACATGTCACCACGTTTAAGAGTTCTGTATAAAAGAATATCTGTTCATTAGCCAACATGTTGGATGTAATAAAACCTGCCATGGCAGACCAAAACAAGTATGCTAGTCTTTTTTGTCAGTCAGCATGAAGGGCTACGGTGTTGGTTACTATATGAGAAAAAACAACCAATTGTTGTTTAAAAAACACCACAGTCCCTGTTAGCACACACACTTAGTGTGAACATCCATTTGATGTTTGTGTTTGCATACGGTAGATGTTCGACATCAACTTTCAGATCCTTAAGATGTTTAAAACCAGAAATTTTCATCCAACAGACCCTTTAAAGGTTTTTATCAGACTTGTAAACAGAGCAGACATTTTTAGACTGAATGATGTTCAGTCTATAAACTAAAAAAACAGAAGATTAAAAGCCGCCAGCTAGCTCTCTGCAACTCTCACATGGTCGCCCACTGAAGCTAAGCAGGGCTGCGCCCGGTCAGTACCTAGATGGGAGACCACATGGGAAAGCTAGGTTGCTGCCGGAAGTGGTGTTAGTGAGGCCAGCAGGGGGCACCCAACCTGCGGTCTGTATGGGTCCTAATGCCCCAGTATAGTGACGGGGACGCCATACTGCTCAGTGAGCGTCGTCTTTCGGATGAGACGTTAAACCGAGGTCCTGACTCTCAATGGTCGTTTAAAATCCCAGGATGTCCTTCGAAAAAGAGTAGGGGTTTAACCCCGGCATCCTGGCCAAATCTGCCAACTGGCCTCTGTCCTAACCATTCCCATATTCCAATTGGTTTCAACTCTGTCTCCTCTCCACCAATCAGCTGGTGTGTGGTGTGGGGTCTGGCACAAAATGGCTGCCGTTGTGTCATCCAGGTGGATGTTGCACACTGGTGGTGGATGAGGAGATTCCCCCCCCATTGTGTAAATTGCTTTGAGTGCCCAGAAAAGTGTTATAAATGTAAGGAATTATGTTTAAAATACATCTTAGAGACATATATGTGCCATCCACAGCAAATTAATTGGACCACTATCGAGCTACTGTTGTGTATTGAGCTACTATTGTGACTAAAACAAAACAATACACAGTTATACTATAAAAATAGTTTTGCAACAAAGCAAAAATCAGCTTTAATCACTACTGGTATGAAGACAGTATTGCACAACTGCAGAAATTGCCATAATAACAATGGACCACAGGATTTCACCTCTGTTATTCACAGACAATGTTGTTCTGTTGGCTTCATCGAAAACATGGACCTTCAGCATGCACTGGGATGGTTTGCTGCAGTGTGTGACGAGGCTGGGATGAGAATCAGCACTATGGTGCTCCACCGTTTGCCATCTCCTGGTTGGAGGAAAGTCCTTACCCCAGGTGGAGGACTTCAAGTATCTTGGAGTTTTGTTCACGAGTGAAGGATGGAAGGAACGTTGGATTGACAGGGGGGATTGGTGCAGTGGTAAAGAAGGAGCTGAGCCTACAGGCAAAGCTCTCTATTTACAGGTCAATCTACGTTCCTACTCTCACCTTTGGTCATGAGCTTTGGGTCATGACCGAAAGGACAATATCTTGCATACAAGTGGCTGAAATGAGCTTCCTTCGCAGAGTGGCAGGGCGCACCCTTATAGATAGGGTAAGGAGCTCTGTCACCCAGGAGGAGCTCAGAGTAGAGCCGCTGCTCCTCCACATTGAGAGATGTCAGCTGAGGTGGCTCAGGCATCTGTTTCAGTTGCCTCCTGGATGGCTACCTAGGGAAGTGTTCCAGGGATGTCCCACAGGGAGGAGGCCCTTAGGGAAGACCCAGGACACACTGGAGGGACTATGTCTCCTGGTTGTCATGGGATCCCCCTGGAGGACCTGGAGAACGAGTCTAGGGAAAGGGAAGTCTGGGGTTCTGCCCCCACGACCCGGCCTCGGAAAAGTGGATGAAAATGAATGTAGGGCAACTACATTGTGGACTCCTTTAATATCACTATTAATAAAAATTAACTATTACTTTTGCTTTAATAAACTCAGAATTTGCTAATTATTAGTAGTTATTAAGGTAGCAGTTAGGTTTAGGTATAAGGTAGGATCATAGACTAGACGTAGTGTCCGTGACACTACCCATAGGTTTCTAAAAAGAGCAAAAGAAGCCACAAGTAGGCGCGGCCAACCGTCGCCATTTTGTTCGCGCGTCATCACACCCAGGGCGGGATACCAAAGGGCAAAGAGGCGGAGAGTGAGCGGAGCTTCAGACACCTGCTGGCCTTTTGCTTGGACCTGGCTCAGACACACTTTATTTTGGGAGAACGCTTAATACTTTATCACCTGTGACTCGTTTGTATTCTGACCACTTGTGCTTGGTTGTATACTATATCAATCAAGTGTTTAGACTTTTAAAAACACTGCTGTAATACATTGAGCCACTAAATATTGTTCTTATGACGTTTTTCAATAGGAGGAAAACACAAATTACTTCCAAACACTTCAGATATAGTCTGTGTTAGTTAATGTAAGACTATTGATGAAATCCAGCATAACACTGTATGACAACGCTTCAGATGACTGATCTAGAGCCTACAGCTAATCAATCTGTCAGATTCTGGAGTCCATTACAGCTCTAAATATAAATATAAACGATAAATGATCTTAAATAAAACAAATACATGTATAGAGATGGTATATAAGTATATAACTTTACTCACATGGGAAACGGAAGCCACGTGAATGGTTTGTGAGCACAATTAAGTGCACTCAGCATGCCATGCCATCTAATAATTGTAGGAAACAAGTCCAAAAGGCAGTTGACTGTGTAAAGCCACATAAAACAACATAGAAATACGATAAATATGCCGAGTTCAGTGGCTAATCTGCAGGATTCAGCTGAGGTGACGTGACGGCGACCAGCGAGACCTAGCTGTCAATCAAGTGGCCACGCCCATAATTATGCAAACTTAATATAACTTAATATAAAGGAAACGGATGAGTTATAAAAAAATTCACCCCTCTCACAGTTGTCATGAAGGGTAATATTAGCTGTATTAACCAAATCTTTTTTTGTACCAGGCTGTAAACACCTTTTTTTTCTGCTGTAAAGTTGGCCATTCTAACAGTGGGCTCAATTGAAATTTGCTCTGTTTTGGAGCCAGGAGCGGCCACGACTAGCGGAATTTCGGATGAATTGCAGTTTTAGTTACTTCCGTATTGGCTTCCTGAGGGAGAGCAGGAGGTTGCCTCTTGGGTAGGATTAGGGTTGTAGAATAAGATACAAAATATGTACTTTATAAGTATTAGTAAACAGCCAATATCTTAATACTAGACGGGTAATAATGATAATGATAATAATAATAATAATAGCCTCCTTAATAGTAAGAATTGTTACTAAAACGACCAAAATACTACTACAGCTTTGCACATAATACCACAATGTGACTATTTCTCACAATATGACTAAAATTGTGGTTAATTTCTCACAATTGTCACTTTACATCATGGAATTTATGTTTCATAATTTGGCTTATAGTTAAACTTAAAAAATGAACTATTTTACACTTAATTTTATAATAATGACAATGCATCTTACAGTGTTTTTACTTAATAATTCTGAAGGGAACAGTATCCGGCTGGTCCTTTAAACTCAACATGGTGCGTCATCACGAAGGGCGATGCACTTTAATAAAACAGCTTACTGCAGGCCACCAATATATGGAGTGTTACTTTTAATTACAGCCATCTTTCATACTTTCTTTCTCCATAACCTTGACTGTGAGAGCGCTGCTTGTCTCAGTGTTTTGCCTTAATGACTTCTCTTTCAACCATAACAAGGACACAGCTTGCGTGTTCAGATTCGATTTGCACAAAACGCTCGAAAATAATCAGCAGACTAGAGCCAATAACCCGCATGTTTGCATTCCTGACTCCCAGATTCAGTTCTGCCCTTGGGTGTAATACAACAAAGACCTCCATCGTAAACACGCAGCCCGAAAGCCCCTCATTCACCACATAACCCTCATCTCTGCTGTGGATTCTGGCAGATGAAAACAGATTAGCTGCCTAAAATGGACTCTTTTCCTTCTCTCTCGTGCGGGTTATGAGAGCTGTTGTTTTTTAATAAACTCAAAAAACCCCAAGTGAACCCTTGAGGACGCTCCGCATAAAGATGTACAAAATAAGAAGTCACTGCAATCTTCGATTAATGAGAGTTGAGATGAAAGACAATTATATTCAGGCTGAAAACATGCCCTTGGAGGTAAAAAAACAACACATTTTTGTTCGCTTTCTGATTAAATAAGGACTTACACATGTCATATGTCAAATATGCTATATGATTTGAGATTTTAAAGGCGACCCTTTTAACAAGACATAAAATAAGTCCCTCGAGTGTGTATGTGAAGTTTCACCTCAAAAATTATGCTGACAAACATTTACTGTACTGACGTCTGTCTAAAAAAACTGTTATTTGTTTTCAAGAGCCGTTTTGAAGATCATTATAATTATAAACAAAATCCTAATTGTAAATGTCACTTTAATACGCAGCTTTTCAAGGGACTGGATTTCGTTCTCTTCACACTGACGGCAGACATCACCTAATCAGTCAGCGATCATCCATCATGCAAAACCCTTCCACCTCACTATACTGTTGCTCAGCAACTGTTACCAGGGAAATCACAGGAGCCTTCACTAAACAAAAGTTTCCTAAACACAGGTGCTCAGATGGAAGAAAAAATACTCTAATAATTAACTGATGGAACAGTGCCAGAAGACATGAAAAGGAACGGATATGCAAAGAAGGAGGAAAGAAAAACATCTGAGGCAGAGATGAGAATGTGAAGACTTCCTTACTGAAAAAACAGCTTAAACCAGCCTAGGCTGGTTCGCTGGTTTTAGCTGTTCGACCAGGATGGTTTTAGAGGGGTTTTGGCCATTTCCAGGCTGGTTTCCAGCCATTTCCAGCCTGGTCTTACCTGGTCAGGCTGGGAGATGACCAGCTAAAACCAGCTTGACCAGCCTAGCCTGGCTGGGAGCCCAGCCAAAACCAGCTATGTTCAGCTTAAACCAGGCTGGTCAAGCTGGTTTTAGCTGGATTTAGCTGGTCATTTTCCAGTCTGACCAGCTAAGACCAGGCTGGAAATGGCTGGAAACCAGCCTGGAAATGGCCAAAACCCCTCTAAAACCAGCCTGGTTGACCAGCTAAAACCAGCCAACCAACCTAGGCTGGTTTAAGATGGATTTTTTTAGCAGGGTTTTCCCCAGCACATTTAAAATATTCTCAATATACAGGGTGAGTCATTTATATGGATACACCTTAATAAAATGGGAATGGTTGGTGATATTAACGCCCTGTTTGTGGCACATTAGTATTTGTGAGGGGGCAAACTTTTCAAGATGGGTGGTGACCATGGTGGCCATTTTGAATTCAGCCATCTTGGATCCAACTTTTGTTTTTTCAATAGGAAGAGGGTCATTTGACATTAAACTTATTGGGAATTTCACAAGAAAAACAATGATGTGCTTGGTTTTAACGTAACTTTATTCTTTCACGAGTTATTTACAAGTGTCTGACCACTTATAAAATGTGTTCAATGCGCTGCCCATTGTGTTGGATTGTCAATGCAAGCCTCTTCTCCCACTCTTCACACACTGATAGCAACCCTGCAGGAGAAATGCCAGCACGGGCTTCCAGTATCCGTATTTTGAGGTGCTACACATCTTGTATCTTCACTTCATAGACAACATGGATGGTGGGGCCATTCTACATCAATGGAAACCTCAAGGCCACTGAATATTTGAAATTGCTACATGATGATGTGTTTCCGTCTTTATGCATTGAAGCTGGCACGTTCCCTGAGTTTTTCCAGCAAGATGGTGCACCACCACATTATGGGTGTCAGGTCTGAGCATTCCTAGATGAACAGTTCCCTGAAAAGTGGATTGGTCCCCTGCTGAAAAATCCAGCTTAAACCAGCTTAGGCTGGTTTTTTTTATTTAGCTGGTCGACCAGGCTGGTTTCCAGCCATTTCCAGCCTGGTCTTAGCTGGTCAGGCTGAAAAATGACCAGCTTAATCCAGCTAAAACCAGCTTAACCAGCCTGGTTTAAGCTAGACTTAGCTGGTTTTGGCTTGGCTCCCAGTCTGGCTAGGCTGGTCGAGCCGGTTTTAGCTGGTCATCTCCCAGCCTGACCAGCTAAGACCAGGCTGGAAATGGCTGGAAATCAGCCTGGAAATGGCCAAAACCCCTCTAAAACCAGCCTGGTCGACCAGCTAAAACCAGCCAACCAGCCTAGACTGGTTTAAGCTATTTTTTTCAGTAGGGTCATCGTGGGTCAGTTGAATCAGCCCCTAAGGTCTCCCGATCTGACCCCCTTAGACTTTTATCTTTGGGGTCATCTGAAGGCATTTGTCTATGGTGTAAAGATACACGATGTGCAGCACCTGAAACTACGGATACTGGAATCCTCTGCTGGCATTTCTCCTGCAGTGTTGCTATCAGTGTGTGAAGAGTGGGACAATCCAACACAATGGGAAGAAACTTGTAAATAACTCATGAAAGAATAAAGTTACATTAAAACCAAGCACATCATTGTTTTTCTTGTGAAATTTCCAATAGGTTCGACCTGTCACATGACCCTCTTCCTATTGAAAAAAACAAAAGTTGGATCCAAGATGGCCGACTTCAAAATGGCCACCATGGTCACCACCCATCTTGAAAAGTTTGCCCCCTCACATATACTAATGTGCCACAAACAGGACATTAATATCACCAACCACTCCCATTGTATTAAGGTGTATCCATATAATTGGCCCACCCTTAAGATAAGGTGTGGACTCTGTGGTGGCCAATTCATGTGTAAAACAGACAGACAGAACAATAGCTAGATAGATAGACAGACAGGCTGACCGAGAGACACACACAGACTCATCCCCAGCACATCTCAAAGACTCTCAATAAAGTTAAGTTGTGGACACTGTGGTGGCCAATCCATGCGTGAAACAGATTAACAGAACAAAAGATAGATAGATAGATAGATAGATAGATAGATAGATAGATAGATAGATAGATAGATAGATAGATAGATAGATAGATAGATAGATAGATAGATAGATAGATAGATAGATAGATAGATAGATAGATAGATAGATAGATAGATAGATAGATAGATAGATAGATAGAAGGGTGGACAAAAGGATGATAGATAGATAGATAGATAGATAGATAGATAGATAGATAGATAGATAGATAGATAGATAGATAGATAGATAGATAGATAGATAGATAGATAGATAGATAGATAGATAGATAGATAGATAGATAGATAGAAGGGTGGACAAAAGGATGATAGATAGATAGATAGATAGATAGATAGATAGATAGACAGACAGACAGACAGACAGACAGACAGACAGACAGACAGACAGACAGACAGACAGACAGACAGACAGACAGACAGACAGACAGACAGACAGACAGACAGACAGACAGACAGACAGACAGACAGATAGATAGATAGATAGATAGATAGATAGATAGATAGATAGATAGATAGATAGATAGATAGATAGATAGGTAGATAGATAGATAGTTAGAAGGGTGGACAAAAGGATGGTGGATAGATAGATAGACAGACAGACAGACAGACAGACAGACAGACAGACAGACAGACAGACAGACAGACAGACAGACAGATAGATAGATAGATAGATAGATAGATAGATAGATAGATAGATAGATAGATAGATAGATAGATAGATAGATAGATAGATAGATAGATAGATAGATAGATAGATTATTGATCACAGATTATTGATAACTTCTAAACAGAAAAATTCCATTTATTCTATTATTCTAAATGGCAACACTTTAGTTTAAGTAACCACTCACACCTTTTACTGCAGCCTTAATACCTGCCTATTATTAAGATGTTAACTGTTTATTAGCACTTATAAAGTATGATCTTATTTTACATCCCTGATCCTAACCAATACCCAAACCCAACTAAACCTTACTATTAACAAGCAGCTAATTAACAGTTCATTCAGTGAAAAGCCTAATAGTGTGTTAATAGTGTGAATTGTACATTCAAATAAAGTGTGACCTTCTAAAGTGTACCCATATAAACAAATGATCTCCAATATTCAACATAGATCTCCTTTCCTGTCTGCACACGCACCTGGAGGTCAGCTATGGTTATCTTGTGGTAGATCTTCTCCTCGTCTCGCCGTTCGTCCTGGGGCACGGTGATGTTCGCCAGCGCCGTCTCAAAGTCCAAAATCTGCTGCATCTGACCCCGAGTGGAATTCTTGTCTCCTCCCAACAACAAACCCAGCTCCACCATGTAATCCAGATAAGCTTTCAAAACCTAAACACACAAAACCAGCACAGATCAGCCGCAGGACTACAGAGCTGCAATGAGACCAAAAGGGGTCGCCATGCCTTTTAAAAATGTAAACATAGTTCATGATGAGCGTCCGCACGCTACACTAAAAAGTGATTATTAATTCATTAATTCATTTTCCTTTGGCTTAGTCTCTAATTTATCTGGGGTCGCCACAGCAGAATGAACCGCCAACTATTCCAGCATAGGTTTTACACAGCGTGTGCCCTTTCAGACTCAACCCAGTACTAACACTCATACTGTTTACAAAGCTTAACAGTTCCAGGTTATAACTGGTTTACTTACTTTATTTTTAAGTAAAGCCAACTTGTTGCTTTTAAAGGGTCACGAAACACCAAAACACATGTTTTGAGCTGTTGACAGTTGTATATGTGTCCCACACTGCTAAAAACACTATTAAGACACCTATATTTCACTAAAAAGTGTAAATTGGTTGTTTTTACGTTATTTCAAGCAAATTCGTACTTCCTGTTTGAAACGAATTTTTGAAGCTGCGTCACGGTCATGACATAATAGCGTTGTATTCCAGCGTGCAGACTGGACGTCTGTGCCAGAGTGAGTCTTATTACGTCTTACAGTGTGTTGCATTAACGCATGAGTAAGGCTTGGTTCAAACCAATCAGCCTTACTCAAACCAATCAACCAATATTCATTACTGTGTTTACACGACAGAGACGCCACGTTGTGTTGGCAAAACAAGCGTGAAGTGTTGCTTTTATAGTTTGCTGCCGTTAAGTTTCGTTTTCTTTTTCTCTCTGTGAGAGCTCAGACTCACGTGTGGATTAACAGTGTACGCGACGCTCGACAACAATAACTTACGTGTCTAAGGAGGATTATTGTTTACCTGAGAGCTGTTCTCATCTGCAAACGCTGAGATCGGATTCGCTTGTAGTATTTCTCTTAATAAAGACGCGGCTCTAGTTGCTGTGGATTGTCCTGTCTCTACAGATTTGGTAAGTGAGCGACCAGTGCTCTTTGTTTATTCAGTTTGTTCGTATCGAACTAAGTTAACTATTGCACTGTAACATGTTAGGACCACAACCAAACTTTAACCTCGTGTAGGGTTTTTACCGCATTTTGTGACCGGAATAACACACGCGGCTTTCTGACGCTACCTGCCGTGTGCATCTAAGTTTCCGGAAAATGCTGAGGTTTTTTTCTCTCATTCACCGTGCGCTATCAAACATTGCATGAAAAATACACGCTTAGAGCAGATCCTCGAATCAAATATCTCGTTTGTCGCGAGGGGCATGAATGAATTCCCTGAATGAAAGAGCCAAACTGCAGTTAAAGTCAACCATTTAATAATTTGGCAAATAATTCCACTACAGATGTCCATGTAGGTTAAACACCATCACTTTCTACTGTGTGTGAGTATTTTGACTGAAACTCGCGCGTGCCCAAATAGACACTCCCACACCCTCAATTTTTCCGCAAAAGAGCATTCACACATCCATCGCAAAATGCCGGTAAATTCTGACATCATTAAACAGAAATGACCTCTAAACGGCTGCGCTTGTGTTTGTAAACATTTGACTACATTACAAACTCTGTGGATGGATCAGTATTGTGAACAACTTCAGGTGTCTGGAAAAATATTCAAAGGCTTTTATTCTCATAAACCGCGCGCACGTGAATGCGTCTGACTGTTCTGATTGGCTAAAGCAGGTGTCTCACGTCAGCACGCTCTAGACGTGTACGTGCTCTTTCCGGCAATCTTCCGTCTGCATTCACACAGCGCAGCATTCCGGCAAATTACCGGTAATGTTACAACTTCTCTTTCCGGAAAATAGCCAGAACGAATTTACCAGTATTTTCAAAAAGGGCCTGTTCACACATACAACCTTTCCGGATTATTGCCGGTAATTTTCCGGAAAGGTCTGTATGTGTGAAAGGGGCTTATAAAGTGCCAGATCTGGTAAAACGTGAACGTGCCTTTCCCTTCAAACACTAGCGTATTGCGGGTATGTGTGGGACTGATCATGACTGAAGATGAGTGAACATTAATAAGTGAACGTTCTGGTGATAATTGCAATAATCTACCCTGCGACGGGGGATTCATCGGCGGTTCGTTAAAGGAAGGATCAGCAAAGACTGTTGATGTATGGGACTTAGTCAGAGCTTGAATGGAACTTTACATTACACAGTTCATGGATCAGTTTCTTCCTTAGTTTCACAAGTGTAAGTAAGTGCAATTAAAATGGTTGTCTACTTGTTTTCTCTAGCTAGCAAATGATGTATTTTATTGTGTTGTGTCACTTGTAACTGCTCCACACGGCTTATACTGTATCAGGTTAACACTTTCACAACTAACTCATATTCACATATCGCTTCTAGAACCACGTTGAAAATGTGACGCATGCCACTTTCTTTACGGATTTAAATGTGTTCGTGAGCTCGCAATCCTTTGCCGTTTGTCTTTGCTATAGCCACCGTCAGCTGTTCCTAGACATGTCAAGTTTCAAAATAGTTCAGCTTTTGCCACTGTGTATTAATACTGAAGGTGTGTCGTTGTTATTATTCATGGTTAAGAATAGAGCAATATGCTTGTGTTTAACTGCATTGCTTGAATGCACTCCTGCATTGGGTTCACACACAAACGCTGCACTCTGACTACTTCAACAATTTTAACAAGCTGTGGTGGGTGTTTCCGTCTTGCGCTGAACGCAGTTGACCAATCACAACAGACTGAGTCGTCTGATCAATCACAGCAGATTAGCCGGTCCCACTTTATATTAAGTGGTCTTAACTAATGCCTAGTTCAGACTGCGTGATTTTAGCCCCGATTTTGGCTCGCCGACAGGTTTTGAGAAATCGCTTGAAATCACAGGCAAATCGCTGCTCGTGCACGTGAGTGACAATCACACAGTATGAACTATCAAAGACGCGATCTGAGAGAATCGCAGATGAGTCGCCGATGCCTGCGAGATATTTGGCATGCTAAATATCTGGAGCTGTCGGCGATTCAAATCATGCCGTGTGAATTGAGTTTTGACTGAAAATAACATCAGCGATCGCCTACAGCCAATGAGAGAGCAGCTTTCACTGGTGTGTGCGTGTGTGTGTATACCTGCTGCAGGCCAGTGGGAGGCTGGGGGAGAAGTTAAAAGCGCTCATTCTCGGTTTATTTGGACCCACGAAATGGAGGAAAAACTAGTGGAGGTTTGACAAGGCTCAGGAGCAACCGTGTCTGTTTGACGTTTCATACAGAAAGAAATTAGTTTATTATCAACGTTGAGGAGAAATGGCTAATTCCCTTTAAACCCAGGTGAGCAAATATGTTCATGTTCTACCCCATTAAAGGCTTCTTTCTCCTTATGTAGTTAATAACAAAAGATATACGACGTGTTTTTGGCTGTGAGACGTAGTTTGGACGAACTTGTCGGCGATTCTTCCTATAGTAAAGTCATGCAATGTGAAAGTCCTTGTCACCGATCCATCTTGCAGTGTAAACAAAGCAGCGACGAAACGCTAGCCCAGATAGTCATGCAGTGTGAAAACATCTGTGACATGACTACTTTGAAAATCATGCAGTCTGAACTCGGCATTACATGTACTTACATAGGAACTAATTGTTTGCTACAATGTACTTATTGTGTAAATACATGTATTTACTGTGTACTTATGCTTGATTAAATACATGTATGTAATTACATCTGTAATTAACTATTGTATATTACATTTGTAAATACACTGTTGACCATCCCTTACACCTTAACCCAACCTTAAACCTACCTATATCACCAAACCTGTCCATAACCCAACCCCTATCCCAACTCAAAAGCACCACAAGTGTTCTCAAATACATTATAAATACGGTAAGTACATTGTATTTATTTTTTTGATGCAAGTACGTAGTAGTTATGGACACTTATAAAGTGGGACCGATTAGCCTAACGCAAAGGAAAGGTTTGGGAACAAATGAATCACCAATATGGGAGTCGTTGGGATAATTAGGTAAATATAAATGCATATTATAAGACAGTGAAAGCGTTTTTCAGGTATCAGATAGCCTGATGCTGGAGACCCCAAAACCAAAACATGACCATTTATAATGATTAATAGGGGCTCTTTAAGTGTACTCACTTTAAGTAACTTACAATTTTTTATAGTGTAGTAAATGCTGGCTTTCACATAATCGGTTCGTGTTGGGACAACATGAAGAAATTAGGTAAACTTATTAGTTTTTTACAAATTTAAGTGGATTGAACATAAAACAATTAAAACCCTCGAGAATAGTGTTGTTTCAGCACAATTAAAATAAGTAGTTTGAACAAACAGCAAACATACTGTAAGTTTTTGAGTGTATAGGTAAGAATGTAAAGAAAGGAAGTGGCGCGGCCAATGTGCGACCTACTTAAAATTTCATGCATAGAAAACAAATCAAAACAAATGAATGAGGCATCAAATTAAACTAAAGGTTTAAACTAAATTCAGCAAATTTTTTATTTTATTTTTTTTCTGGGTTATTTATTAACATACGCAAAATGACTACAAACGAATAGCTGACACCAACTTCTGCTGTCTTATTCATTCATTAATTCATTTTCTTTCGGCTTAGTACCTTATTTATCATGAGTCTCCACAGCGGAATGAACCGCCAACTTATCCAGCATATTTTTTATGCAGCGGATGCCCTTCCAGCTGCAACCCAGTACTGGGAAACACCCATACTCTCACATTCACACACATACGCTACAGACAATTTAGTTTATTCAACTCACCTATAGCGCATGTGTTTGGACTGTGGGGAAAACCAGAGCACCCGGAGGAAACCCATGCCAACATGAAGAGAACATGCAGACTCCACACAGAAATGCCAACTGGCTCAGCTGGGACTTGAACCAGCGACCTTCTTGCTGTGAGGCAACAGTGCAAAGCACTGAGCCACCATGCCACCCCTGCTTTCTTATTAGGGTTCTTTAAAATGTTTTTATTTTTTTAATTCTCTCATGAGGAAACCTATATTTTGGTGAGCATATTCTGATTTAAAAACTCAACCTATTATTCTTACTGTCAAACATACAATCCTACAATTTAGCTGCTCATTTGCCAAAAACAAGTGAATTGATTATTTTTTCTTGTTGCTTATTAAAATAATCTATAATAATGTTTAATTATGATTAATTAACTTTTTTCAAACAACATAATGCCATGTAAACTGAAATCTGTTCAATCCTACCTTCTCGTTAGTCTTATTGAGGTAATAATCTCGGGACGGGAGGAAGAGTCCTGATTGGTCGACCTGGAGAAACAGAAAGTTTACACAGCTGAGCAAACAAACACAGATGAGGTAAACACACAGTTGAAGCCAAAATGCTTAGCCCTTTTTTTATTCTTTTACCAAATATTTCCCAAGTGCTGTTTAACAGAGCAAGTGAATTTTCATGTTGAAAGCTACTATCTCGCAATATGTCCAAAAAATTATGAACTGTCATCATGGCAAAAACAAAAGACATTCGTTATTACACAAAAAGTCATGACAACAAATGCTTTTAGGATACTTATTTAATAAGTTAATGATTTTTAACTTATTAAAATGGTCGTGCCCAACTGAGTCTGGTTCCCTCAAGGTTTTTTTTCTTCACTCCCATCAGGTGAAGTTTTTTTTCCCTCTCCGCTGTCGCCACTGCCTCGCATGGTTCAGGATTGGTAGAGCTACGCATCGATGAATTTGCTCTTCAGTGTTTGAACTCTCAGTAATGATTAAATCACACTGAACTGAGCTAAACTGAACTGAACTTAAACACTAAAACCTGAACCACACTGTTCCAGTTACTATGACCATTTATGTGAAGCTGCTTTGACACAATCTACATTGTAAAGCGCTATACAAATAAAGCTGAATTGAATTGAATTGAATTGAATTTTAACTTCTTATTTTTAGTCAGGTCGACTACTGTTAGCGCTACATTTTATTTTAGTTTCAGTTTCAGTTTCCTCTATTTATGTCATTCAACATATCACAATAGAATTGTAATGCAGAATGAAATTACGTTGCAACAGACCCAACAAGAACATTAAAAACATCACTATACAAACACTATAAAATCCTAACATAATTAATAAGCTTTTATAATTCAATAAAAACACAGTTATATAAGATATAACCTATTTTAAAAAATCTCTAAAGAGAATAACTTAATACTTAAATACCTATTTCACCATTTGTTGTAACATGAACAATTTATGCTAGTTCAACTAATTTATTGAATTATTATTTAACACTAGCTATCAACAATGCTTATGTCTAAAAATATTATGAACTGTCATCATGGCAAAAACAAAAGACATGCTTTTAGGATACTTATTTAATAAGTTAATGACTTTAACTTCATATTTTAGTCAGGTCGACTACTGTTAGCGCTACATTTTATTTTAGTTTCAGTTTCAGTTTCCTTTATTTATGTCATTCAACATATCACAATAGAATTGTAATGCAGAACGAAATTACATTGCAACAGACCCATCAAGAACATAAAAAACATCACTATACAAACACTATAAAATCCTAACATAATTAATAAGCTTTTATAATTCCATAAAAATATAAAAAATATAGTTATATAAGATATAACCTATTTTAAAATAAAAATCTCTAAAGAGAATAACTTAATACTTAAATGCCTATTTCACCATTTGTTGTAACATTAACAATTTATGCTAGTTTAACTAATTCATTGATTTATTATGTAACACTAGCTATCAACAATGCTTAAAGAGCCTCTATTGTGGGTTTTCGAAAATGAGCTTCCATGTAGTGTGTAACACAGATCTAAGTGAAGTCAAAAATCCAGTTAAGGGTTAAATCTGAAAGTGGACAGTTTTTAAAACTACTGATTCATCTAAAAAAAAAAAAAAGAGTCGACTCATAGTGGTTAGAATGAATCGTCTACATAACGAGTCTTTAGCCGTTTCGGCGTGACGTGACTACGAAAGATAGTTGCTATGGGTGCAAACCCGGGAAAATTTAAACCTGCGCCCCGCCCACAAACACAGCCGCGAAGACAAACAGATCCTAAAGTCATGAGTCAAGAAGACGCTCTGCTTACCTGGATATTATTGGAAGTGTGAGGGGAAATAGTTGATTCAGCAGTCTACATGCTTACAGTGGGCGATTCATTCGTTTGTTAAAGAAAGGATAAGAAAAGACTGGTGTATGAGACTTGTGAGAATGGGCAGACAATACACCAGGGGTGCGTGCAAAATAAGGCCAGTTTATTAGGCACAGAGGCAGCCTGCTACACGCTGGTGAGCACTACACCCCCCTGGCTGGGGATGGGATCTTTGGGCAAAGCAGAGAACAGGTAAGCCCTAAGAACTTATAACACTTCACGCAAGAGGTGCCACAGCAATAATTGCAAAAAGAAATTATCTAAGTTACAGCTGAGAAGGGAGAAAAGCTCGGGAGAAAATCGCGCTCAGTAAATGATGTGCACGCTATCGGTTTCATTTTCACTGCTAAGTGCCGTTAATACTTCCCCTGCGGGGGGTTATGACAGTCACAGGGTTATCGCGCGGCCCGTCCGCCGGGGGCTTGATAAACTGCGCTGGGCATTTGTCTCGCACTGGGCATTTGTCTAGCGCTGAATGCTGTCTACCAATCGCAACAGGCTGTCATCGGTTCAATCAGCGCAGATTAGCTTGGCGCTAACGAGGGGTTTGGGAACAAATGAATCGCTGTACCATTCATATGGGAGTCGCTGGGATAATTGGGTAAAAATAAATGCATATTATAAGACCATGAAAGTGTTTTTTGACCTGGCATGCATATTAAACTGTTGTTGGAGACCCTTACAACCAAGATATGACCCTATTTCATGTATAATATGGGCTCTTTAACAAAAATTGGATAAGCCGAGTAAATGTACCTGAATCACATTGCTGTTGGAGTTTTTGGGGTCTACGCTAACACTGACGGTGAAGAAGGGCTGAGCTCTGTATGGTCCAGAAATGATCTTTAAAACATCCAGAAAATTCTCTTTGTCCCAGGACTCTGTGATGTTCCAGCCTCCGATCTACAAACAAACACACAAAGAAAAACATCAGCTTCAAAATACACACTGTAAAAAAAAAAAGAAGGGTTCCACACAATTCATACATGCTGTCCCAACACAAATCTGTTAAGTTAACATTTTAGTGGATTGAACATAAAACAATTAAGTTGTCAATTCAACCAAATGAATCAGAACTGACCCTATTCTGTGCCACAGTTTGCTTTTATTCTGGCCCAGATCTGGCCTACACCTTACACTTGCTGGGTGTGACAAAGTACAAAAATCCCAGCATGCATTGCAGTATGAATACATTGTATAACTTATTGACTCTCCAGTTTTTATTATCTGCTGTTGATTCTGCTGTTCATGTTGACGTTGTTGATTTTGTTCATTTCAGTCTCCTGTTTGTGATGTTTGTGAGTTTTGTTCATTTTATTAATTGTCAAATATTATATATTTGTATATTTACAAATATATATATATATATTTACATATATATATATATATATATATATATATATATATATATATATATATATATATATATTTTTTTTTTTTTTTTTTTTTTTTTTTTTTTTAAACTCAGGGTGTGTCAGGGTTCTGCCACTTTGGTCTTGTAAATTCTTGTTTTGGTGGCAGAGCTTTGACACTACTCATGTCTGGTCCTGTTACTGTCTCTGTCTCTGCGTCCCTCAGACGCGTGCGCTCTTGTACTCGTGTTTGTGTTTTCGTCTGTCAGCAGCGTGGTGTTTCATTCCCAGCGTCTCAGTCTTGTTTGTTTCGGTTTTGGTCGGCGCTGGGATGAAGCATGCACGCTGCGTGTGTGAGCGCACGGTGAGTGCTTTCATTCATCGTGTGCTCGTGTCTTGCGTCTTTTGTCAAAGCACGTGGCTCGGGGTTTACATTGTGGTCACGTGCTTTTGTCGTGTGCTTCAGTGTTGTGTTATGTGAGCGCATGGCTTGTATTGTCTCTCTGTGTCATGCGCTCTCCCGTCTATTGTCTAGTCCCACCCTCCTTGTTTACTCATTATTAGTTTGCCGTGTTCACCTGTGTGTCAATTTACTTTTTGCTTTATAATCCCCCTCATGTTTTCAGTCCTTTGCCAGTTCGTCGTCGATATTACCCTGTCTTGTTGTCTCCAGTCCTGGTTTGTCCTGCCAGCCCTGTCAAGTTTGTTTTTGCCTTTTTAATTCATGTTTTCCCCTTTGGGGTAGTTTTGTTTTGCCTTTTATTTTTATTTGTAGTTTATAATAAATATTTCTACATTTTTTCTGCAATTGGGTCTGCACTCCTTTTTTTCCCTCACCGATCGTGACAGGGTGCTCCGGTTTCCCCCACAGTCCAAAGACATGCTGCAGGTGAATTGGGTAGGCTAAATTGTCCGTAGTGTATGAGTGTATGAGGGTGACAGGCATAGATGACAGGCCGGCCTGAATGTGTAAAAAAAAGTCATTATCATATGGACAAGTCTAAAATGGCTTGTTCTAAATAGCCGACCCCGCAACCATACGGGACTAAGGCCAAAGAAGAAGAAGATATATATATATATATATATATATGTATATATATATATATATATATATATATATATATATATATATATATATATATATATATATATATATATATATATTATTATTATTATTATTATTATTTTTTATTTATTTATTGATTGATTGATTGATTGATTGATTGATTGATTGATTGATTGATTGATTGATTGATTGATTGATTTATTTATTTTTTTTTTTTATTGATTGATTTATTTATTTTTTTTATTGTTTGGGTTTTTTCCAAACCTGCTTCAATTCCATGTCAACAGTTCCTTTAGAAATATTATTATTCCCAGGAAAAAAACATGACATCGTCAATAATTATTTCCCCCGCTGTAATACTGATGTAAAAACAACCTCCTCTCCATAAACGACTGCTAATACAGATTCAGATTCTCTCCAATCTGATATCGAAAGCCTAAACTCAAACCATACCTGACAACACTCCTGTTTTTCCCAGGAGTCTCCTGTATTTCAGACCCATCTCCCGCCCTTCTCCCATATTGTTCTTTCTCCCGGAAATCTCCTGTAATTCCACCAACCTCCCTGTTTTTGGTACAGTCCCCATGTGCGCCGAACCCAACACGCAACCATCTTCATACCCGCTCTACGCTCTTCACTTTGCGCAGAGCCCCGGATAAAATCTCCCGAGTTTTATGATCTGAATGTTGGCAGGTATGACTCAAACTCACATCAGTTTTCTTGTTGAACAGTCTGTTTTGCAAGTGAAATAAGCCGAGGGTGCCATATCACGTTAATGTTAAAATGTGTAGATCAAAGCAACAGATTTATGAAAAGTTTAAAAACCGCATGGCTCTGATGAATTCGGCCTGACGCTTAATATCAAAGCCAATTAAATCTGTCTCACCTCTGAGAATGAAGCTATTCTCGGCTCTCTATCCGCTCAATCACTGTGATCCCGAGATGACAGAACGAGCGGCAGATCGAGCGAAAGACACGACAGAAAGATATAGCGTTGCTAAAGTTGCATTCAAAAGGCAGCTCATCAGAGTCAGGGTAGATTTTTCTTTCCACTTGTATTTTTTTTTAAAGCTTCCAGAAGGCAGCTGCGTGTGGGGACGACTGTAAATTAGGAAGATGAAGTGCTGTTTGACATGCCTGCTTTGTGTCTGTAACACTGAGTAATCTTCCAGGTCTGCGCCGAGCTTCAGAATCGCAGCTTTCTTGTTCAAAATGGCTGATTCAGAGAGATAGAAGAGCACCAAAAACGTCTTTCGCTGAAGGATGTCTACATAATTTCAAGGCTCGCTGACTTTAAACCTAGAGGAATTGATAGCATCGTAGCCATTTGATACGAGTTGTCTAGCTCGGTTCATATAAAGGACTCTGATTTTTAGGGGATGCGCAGAAAAGCAATCAAAAAAATTAATCAGGCATCAAATTAAACCAAAGGTCATTCAGAAAAATTGGTGTTTTCTTTTTTGTGTGTGTTACTTATTAGCATACGCAGAATGACTACAAATGAATAGCTGACACCAACTTCTGCTGTCTCATTATAAGTCTTTCAAATGTTTGTTTTTATCCCTTCATGAGGAAATACAGTATATGGCTGTTTCTCAATAAGCGTTCTTGTCTGTACTTGCGTTCTTGTGTCCTCCTGAAACGTCATCAACTGTCGCCGAAGCACTGTTCCACTGTTGCGAACTTACAAAGCACAGGGATCCCAGAATGCATTGCAACGTAACCAGCGAAAGCTAATGGTAGAGGAGAAAACCCGCACAGTTTTAAAAATACTCCTTTGTTGTGTTACAAATTAAAGTATGAAAAGTTTTTCAGGTGAGAATGTAGTTGTTTTAAACTCGAATCGGAAGTTTGTTTATAAAGATAGCGCGTCTTTGGCGATGTGCCTCAGCGTATGCATACTCTGACCCCCAGCCTGTAAGCGGGAGCTTCGTCATCACCTCCCCCGCTGAAAGCAGCTTTAATCGGTCAGTCCATCACGGATATACCACTGTCCATGATATTTAATACATTTTGTGCTATCTAATAGACAGCTTTTGTTACTGATTTTGCAGCGTTTATCTTCCACACCATAGGGGGGCGCTGTAGAAAAACTCACCTTTGTAATCAAATCCATGAGTGGTTGGGCTCCGAGTTCTTCTATTCGCTGTTCATTAAGACAGGAAAGGTAGTACGACTGTGTCTTCCTCTCTGCTTCACTGCTGGAGTTAAAAGTGCCATTTTCTGCAACATAAAACAAGACACTGCATTTGAAATGTATCGCGTTATGGTGACATTTGATGAAGATCTTAATAGAGGAACTATATATAAATGTGCCTTCAATGGAAGGGTTAGTGGAACCCATCATTTTTTGGACTGACAAGATTCCCGCCAAAGAAGCCCACAGAGTATCATTCTGAGTTTGCCTCACACAGGTGAGTGGGCTTGACAAACCACCTGTAGAAAACACATCGTTTCCCCTCTTTGACACTTTAACTGACAATTGCACCAGTTTTGCATATTTGCACCGGATACATTCTTACAATAACTCAAAAAAAAGAAATAAATAAATAAACATTGAGCATTTTAGGGATGCGATAATTAACCGATTTCACTATTAACTGTGCTTTAGGGTGCTTTCACACCTGCCTTATTTAGTTTGCTTATCTAGTTCGCACTAGAGTTTGTTTCCCCTTTAGGTACGGTTCGTTTAAGCAGGTGTGAATGCAGCAATAGTACTTGATGGCGCACCAAAAGCGGACCAAATAAGCGCACCGAGACCTGCTTGAAGAGGTGGTCTCAGTACGCTTTCAAACGAACCCTGGGGCGGTTCGTTTATGGTGAGAAATTGATCTGTACTAAAACAATTCCAACCACATAAAGTACTGCGCGTTTTGGACTAATTCAGCTGCCGTAGGCCGATGCGCTGTGCATTATGGGATATGGAGGAAAAATATTTGTTGACAGCGCTTTACCAACAGAGGGAGAGAGAGGGGAAAACATTACCTGATGGATCGTTGGTAATATTTCCGCAAGATGACCATATTGCAGTTTAGCTAAATTAATTCACGGCTCCTCCTGAAGTGACGAGCGATGCATTAAAACACTTTGTTGTTTTCCAGACGCGGCCGCGCTTCATTTTCGTAATGTATAGTTTGTCTAAAGCAGGGATACAATCAGCCAGCGCAGTCGTCCCTCCAGAGTTAAAGGTTTTGTTTACCTGCGGGAGTTCATTGGCATTTTCCCGCACGTGAATTCTGACCAATCAATAAGCAGTTTAGGAAATATGTTTAACAACATCTGGCCAATGAGAGATGTAGATTTTGTCAGATGACTGCATTTTGGTTTGTTTTAATGGGTTCGGACCAAAGCCAGCAGTGTGGTGTGAAAACGACCCAAAGACGGCAGAAGATGCAACAATGTATCCTTTATTGTGCTTGGTCCGGACCAAATGAAGCAAACTACAGATGTGAAAGCACCCTTAATTTGTCAGGGTTAATAAATCGTAAAGGCTTCTCAACAGGCCCGGATTGGCTAATCGGGAGGACCGGTAGAATTCCCGGTGGGCCGGTCCGTTTTTTTGGCCAGAGGGCCGGTGTCCCTAGCTGCTTGCACTCTCAGCAGTCACACTTTTTTCCTATATTTGTTTTTTTGACCATAGCCTCACTCTTTATATTCATTATTTTACTGCAGCTCCGCTCTTCTTATTTATTTTCTCGCAGACCTGTGAGCAAAATGCGGCCTGCTAGTTAATGATGACGTAACTCTCATTTGACCCCAAACAGCGGCACCTTAGTGAATATAAGAATTCGAATAATTAATATTAATGAATATTACACCTGCTCAATGAAAATCAGAGGATTCACTGCATTGAAAATAAGCATTGTGCTGTAAATGCATCACCTTTTTACAGCGTAATACTCACTATTCACCACTCTTGAGTACTTTGGAAAGGTTTTTACAACAGATACTTTTACTCACAGTAGAGGCAAGCAATTATTCAAATGTGCGGAGAGTACGTGATTACATGAATTAATATATTAACTTATCTTTGCTCTCAGCCAAAACACGTTACCAGAGAACAACTGATAGATTCAAAAGACAGAAGAGTCGTTAGGTATAAACAAGATTAATTAAATATCACGTTAAACAACTGTAAAAAATGGCTGTAAAAAATGCTACAGTACAAATACGTAACCTCGTTAACAGTATGTTTCCTTAATATATAGGGTGAATAACCGTAAAGTGACTTTCCCAGAATTCCCTGCATGGCACATAACTTTTTATGCATTTTGTTGACATTAATGTGGAACTTTATAGTTGTTTCCCCATCAGTTATGTACATTAGAGATTTATGTTACATCTAATGTTGATAATCATTGTTTATTTCATGACTTTAATTTTATGTGTGTTACCATACTGGTGTTTAGTAGCTGTGTGAATGACACTGAGCACCTTCTATATATTATTACACCTTTCTGCTTGTGGGAAAAGTTGATTGTGATGAGCATTGGCTCATTATGTAACTTCCTCATCACCACCTACATGTGGGTGTGCTAACATGTCTAACTCTGTAACAAAAGAAAAAATACAGACATATTACCACTATAAATTAATAAAATACGGTAATTTACGGTAGCAATTTAAAATTATATTTACGGTTTGTACCGTGTTTTTAACGGAAAAGTACTGGCAACCACAGCTGCCGTTTTTTTACTGTAAATTTTACGAATTTATTTTTTACAGTAGTGAGATGAGATCCAGTGGTAGATCCTTGATGAACTGTCCGACGTGTGCTGCTCTCACCTGTGGAGGTGTGCTCAAAGCACCTGCTGACTGCCTGGAGCTCAGACGTGAGCATATGTTGCTGCACATACAAGAGTGTGTGTTTGGTCACGTGATGTGCATTTTCAGCTGTTTAGTATCTTGAAAAATATCTACTAAAATATTATGTACAGACTTCATGGCAAAGATAAAATAAATCGGCTATTAGAAATGAGTTATTAAAACTATTATGTTAATAATACTCAATAATCGGGGGGGAAATAGGTGGGCTAAGACTTCTGACTCCAACCACCAGTACATTTTGATTCCATGGCGACTTTAAGTTGAGTTAAAACAACGATGACCCAGATCCATGCGCATGAGACTCAAGTACAAGATGACGATTCTCATATTTATGTGGATTTTTTTTTTAGTGCTTGATGCACAGGCACAACTGTCATCCACAAGAATAAAAGGCAGCACTCAAAGTACGAGAGATGGGAAGTGTCACACAGTTGAAGGCAGCTTGAGGCGCCATTGTTAGGGTAAACAAACATGACAGCAGGGAGAAGGACTTGCGCGGGGTCAATGCACAGGGGTCAAGAAACAGAGGAGGAGAGTTTTTCCAGCTGCCTGACGAACTGACATGACGGTGCCCTCTGATTGGCTCCCGTTAAGTCACGTGGAAAGCTGGCACGCAGGCAGAAGCAACGCAGAGCTGGAAGAACTGCAACAAAGGGTCCTGCCATCCATCTCTTTAATGTCAGGTACATGACAGCTGCCCTCTTGCGACAAAATGTGACGAAGCCCAGACGCCATTGGTGAGCCGAGCAAGCAGGGCGGTTTTCATCCTCAATAACCTCTGTCATCAGTCTCAGTCAAAACTCAGTGTGGCACAGCTGCCAGCGGGAAGACAGGCAGAGGGGAAAATCAGTGCTTCTGTCATGCTAACTTCGTTCACATGAGAAATGGCCAAATTAAGTGGAATGAAGCAGGACAGGTGAGTGGCGGTGCTTCGTGCAAATTGGCCTCAACTGAGAAACAACCAGCCATGGCCAACCTACAGTATTAAAGCCATGCCATCCATTCAGGCCATTCATTCATTTTCTTTTAGCTTAGTCCCTTTAGTCATCAGGGGTCACCACAGCGGAATGAACCGCCAACTATTCCAGCATATGTTTTATGCAGTGGATGCCCATTTAGCCACAACTCAGTACTGGGGAAACACCCATCCACTCTCTTATTTACACACTAGTGATGGGAAGTTCGGATCATTTTACTGACTCTGATCTTTGAGTCTCGTTCTTCAAGATGAACGAATCTTTTTGAGTCCTTTCGTTCATTTAGTTCAATTTGCCAAAATATTATTCAAATGTTACGAATTGCTTCCAAACACATCTACAACTAGCCCAAAAGGTTGACTGCACAACAAATAAGTCATAAATAGAATACTATAAGAAGGAGAAAATAATATTTTAATGTTTACTGGCTCTTTTGTCTATGAAGGCATTATTGTCTTTTTGCTCAGCTCACCTCTTCATGTCTTCAAATGTTAGTGGTTCATTCACGTTACACTGACAGTCACATATAATCTTAATCAATGCACAGTCTAGGCCGATAGGAGCCATGATCGTTCATTCATCACGTGACAGAACGACTCAAACCCGAGGACTCGAGAAATGAACGGATCAATTCTTTTTCCGGGTCTAAACGTGTATGATTGGCTCGTGATGAACCAGTGACTCAGACCCGATAGAGGACTCGAGAGATGAACGGATCAAAACTTTTTCCGGCTCTAAACGCATATGATTGGCTCGTGATGAACGAGTGACTCAGACCCGATAGAGGACACGAGAGATAAACGGATCAAAACTTTTTCCGGCTCTAAACGCATATGATTGACTCATGTTGAACGAGTGACTCAGACCCGATAGAGGACTCGAGAGGTGAGCGGATCAATTCTTTTTCCGGCTCTAAACGCATATGATTGGCTTCAGCCAATGTGATGAAGACTTGAAATTAATGATACTACCTGCACAAATGTGCGCACATGCGGATGAACGAATCACTCCCTGAAAGGACTCGTAGTTCCCGAGTCATATTAAAGATTCGTTCAAAATGAACGAATCGTTCATGAACGACCCATCACTATTACACACATGCACTACGGCCAATTTAGTTTATTCAATTCACCAATAGCGCATGTCTTTGCACGCCAACACTGGGAGAACATGCAAACTCCATACAGAAACACCAACTGGACCAAATGTCAACCAAAATCAACCAAATATCAGCATGTAATGATGTCCCAGCTTAACAATGTAAGGATGTTACCACTATGATGTCTATCAGACCGACTCTCCAGGTCAGTGTTCTCACCATACAGTATGTGGTCTGTTTCATATATGGAAAACGTAAATACCAAAACAAAGGGTGATGAAGATAATTCAGAAATATTGGTAAATAAAGTTATGAAGAGAGTTTGGTTAAAAGTTTTATTGAGAGGGTTTGTTGATAATTGGATGGTTGCTCTCCTTATTGGGTAGATTGACGTGGACATTATATACTTGAGACCCGTTTAAAATGATTTGAGACCTACAAGACAATATTTCAGTGAATTTAAGACCTTTAAGCCCTTAAATTTAAGCTGCTTTCACACCTGTGAATCGATTCATTGGTGCGGAAACAGGGATTTAAAAAGTTCGCCTTTAGCTGATGATTGATTATGTAGCTAGTTTGGCATGCTGTCCTGGGAGAGAGCCCTGAACTCGTGAGATCCTCGAGCCCGGGGGTCCCTCCCGTTGCAGGGCGAGAGGGAAGTCCGAGTTCAGGTAGGTCTCGAGAACTCCCCTGCTTGATAATGTTGGAAGTAGATTGATGCTGTGAAGTGTCTATGCTGTCAATTTAGATTTGTCAGTTTACTTATGTTACATGTTTTTGGTCTGTGGGAGGAAACCGGAGAGCCCAGTGAAAACCCACGCAAACACGAGGAGAACATGCAAACTCCGCACAGAAATGCCGACCTGGCCAGGAAGTGTCCGAGCCAGTGATATTCTTGCTGTGCGGCCGTGGTGCTAACCACTAGGCCTCCGTGCTGCCCTGACAAGGAAATGGGAGGAGTAGGGGTGGAAGGGGGGATTCTTCAAGACGAAGATGGCTGAGGTAAGATACTCTGGTTATTTATAGTGGTTAAGGAGTCGTCTGATTGGTAAATCAGTGTTAGCTAATGTGGACCAGGTGCTATCAATCATGAGCGAGTGCTCCTCTGGAAATTAGTTTATAAATAAACTTCCCTAAATTTGTTACATTGTTGCTATTTGCTCTTGGTGCGGTTTGCTTTCATACGGCAAAGTTTCTGAACGGACCAAAATAGGTAAAACAAATAATGTGAGTAAACTCTCCTCACATTGTTCAGAGTTTCAAAGTTTATCTTGCAGAGTCCCGCTCAGCTGTCAGGGGGTGGTGGTTTGGTGGTGTTTGACAGGGTGCTCGCGACGTGTCTGAAGAGCAAGGAGGGATGCGGTGGGGAAGGGTGAGAAGGGTGCGTGACGCATTTAAGAACCGGGAGGGAGACGTGCAATTTCTTGGAGACTATCACTCGTTTGCGGGCATCCTGGAGTCTCTGTGCATTTGCTGATAACTCCTGGAACTTCCCACCCTACTCACAATTCTCTCTTTATATAGCCGTATGCCTATTACATATCCATAAAACACTGTAATATAGCCGGGCTCGGATCGTATTGCTTTCTCATTACAACCGATCTGCTCCAGAGTTCGTTTCAATCGAGCCGAGACCACCTCATTCAGGCAATCTTAGAACGAATGATTTGGCGCGGATTCAAGCGCGATTGGTGGTTTCACATATGCCAAACCAACCGCGCTATCTAGGCAAATGAGACAGATCCGAAACAAAAGTCTAGGTGTGAAAGCATCCTTAGTTTTTGAAATTTAAGACATGTTAGGATTCAGCGGACACCCTGTTTAATGTTCTACTGAAGAAGAAAGAACTCACCTAAATCATTGGATAACCTGTGGGTGAGTAAATCAAGGGCCCTTAATCATACACCCGGTGCAATAAGGTGCAGGACCTGTTTGCCCCAATGTGTTGCTATTTTCAAACCAACGCACGCATAATTTCCCCTTGATTTGTGGCTGCACAACCTCAAATGAATCAGGGTGTAAGTGTGTGTGTGTGCGCGTGCGTGTGTGTGTTTTTTTTATTGTTTTTTTTTTTTTTTTGCATAAATCTGTTTATCAACCTCAGTCCTGATCAAAACCACTAAAATGTTTAAAAAAACAAGATTTTAACTCTTTATTTTGCCAAATTCATACACAATGTCACTGATTTGGTGGGCGAAAAAAAACACAAAATTACGCCTTTTCAATATAAAAAGTAATTGTGGACAAGACTGTTTTTATCTTTTATCACAGTCTTGGATAAAAGTGTGAATGATTAGTAACAACACTGCCTTTGATGCATTGATGCATAGTTAATTTGAACAGTGCACAAGGGTTAAAAAGAACCAGAATACAGGAAATGGCGTCTATTCTAGTCCATTAAATATTAACTGAAATAGGAGCCACACACTTCTTCTTTTTTTTTCTTAGTTTGAATCTGACGCAGGTTGCTCTCAGGCTGCAGTGATGGGGGTTTTCTAGCAATGGTGAGAGGAGAGACAAACTCACATCAAAGTTTAATGATGTTTATGTATGTGTGGAATGTGTCACAACACACACACACACTCTCTCTCTGATTCATATGAGGCTGTGCGGCCACAAATCAATTAGAGTGCCTATTATGACCTCTGTCCACTATTGAAGGTGGCTACAAGGAGCAAGCGAGTATCAGAAATGAATAATAAAGACAACTTGACAAGCCAGCGGAAGAGCGTGATGCTCTGGGCAATGTTCTGTTGGGAAATCCTGGGTAATATTGACACCTGCCACCTATAGTTGAAGTCAGAATTATTAGCAGTCCTGAATATATGTGTATTGTTTTCTCCTATTTCTGTTTAACAGAGAGAAGATGTGTTCACCACATTTCTAAACATAATAGTTTAAATAAATTATTTCTAATAACTGCTTTATCTTTGCCATGATAACAGTACATAATATTTTACTAATTATTTTTCAAGACACTAGCATTCACTAATCAATCACTAGTTAATTAGGTTAATTAGGCAAGTTAGGGTAATTAGGCAAGTTATTATATAATGATGGTTTGTTCTGTAGACAATCGAAAAACAAAATTGCTTGAGGGGGCTAATAATATTAACCATAGAATAGTAAAAAAATAATAAAAACTGCTTTTATTCTAGCCAAAATAAAACAAATAAGACTTTCTCCCGAAGAAAAAATATTTTCAGACATACTGTGAAAATTTCCTTTCTCTGTTAAACATCATTTGGGAAATATATGAAAAAGAAAACAATTCACAGGAGGGCAAATAATTTTGACTTCAAATGTACCCAACACTTGTTGACAAGATACACTCATAGTCAGCAGAATATTATACCCCCAGCAGACACACAATGTCATAAGATGTTAATATTAGGTTAGATTTAGGTTGTGATGTCAGGTGACCAAAATTCAACGTTCAGCTAACGTCTAAGGACGTTATTTTGATGTCCAATAACAACCTCAAATGACTGATATTTAGTAGGTTGTGATGTAAAGTGACCAAAATCCAACGTCGAGCCAACATCTTAAACCAACATGATATTGACGTCAAATACTGACATTTACTCGTTCGATATGGAAACCAAAATACAACCTTTGATAGATGTCATAGTAGTAACGTCCACACAACGTCAAGCTCTAACATCATCAGACGCTGATGTTTGGTTGATTTTAGGTTAAACACTGATGTCAGCCTGACATTGGGTTCTGACGTCAACCCGATTTTCATTTCCAAACAAAATGCAACGTCCCCATGAGATGACGTCAAACAGTCATTAACACACGCAACACAATCTCACAGCAATTCGTTACTTTTTGATTTAGTGGTTAATTTGTATGAATTTGTAGCTCATTCGTACAATATAGTAATATTTACTTATCCCCAATGACAGTTGGGTTTAGGGGTGGGGTTTGGTGCTACGCCTCCTTTTTAAAATTGTACATTGTTGTACAACTGGACTAGACTGAAGTACCCTCTAAACCGACAAAACTGAAAATGTTTCCTCGAAAGATCAGGCTGAACAGACCTTAAAAGCTTAAGATGGCATGACTGAGATATTAACCGTTTTAGGCCATTTATTTTTGAGATTTGTTTTGAAACCCGACATTCTATTACTAATACTCTTTTTTTTTTTTTTTTTTTTAATAAAACACCTTGATTTCCTAATGCTGACATGGACCTTTGATATTTATAATGGTTCTATAATGGTTCTCTTGATATCGCTAATGGTTCTATAATGGTTCTCTTGATATCGCTAATGGTTCTATAATGGTTCTCTTGATATCGCTAATGGTTCTAAAATGGTTCTCTTGATATCGCTAATGGTTCTATAATGGTTATTTTGATATCTATAATTGTTCTTTAATGGTTCTCTTGATATTTATAATGGTTCTAAAATGGTTCTCTTGATATTTATAATGGTTCAATAATGGTTCTCTTGATATTTATAATGGTTCTGTAATGGTTATCATGATATCTATAATGGATCTATAATGGTTCTCTTGATATTTATAATGGTTCTATAATGGTATTGATATCTATAATGGTTCTGTAATGGTTCTCTTGATATTTATAATGGTTCTACATTTGTCTTGATATCTTTAATGGTTCTATAATGATTCTCTTGATATCTCTAATGGTTCTATAATGGTTCTCTTGATATCTATAATGGTTATATAATGGTCTTGATATTATAATGGTTCAAAAATGGTTCTTTTGATATTTATAATGGTTCTTTATTAATTCTCTTGATATTTATAATGGTTCTATAATGGTTATTGTGATATCTATAATGGTTCTATAATGGTCTTGATATCTATAATGGTTCTATAATGGTATTGATATCTATAATAGTTCTGTATTGGTTCTCTTGATATTTATAATGGTTCTATAATGTTCTTGATATTTATAATGGTTCGATAATGCTTATCTTGATATTTATAATGGTTCGATAATGCTTATCTTGATATTTATAATGGTTCTATAATGGTCTTGAATTCTCTAATGATTCTATAATGGTTCTCTTGATTTCTATAATGGTTCTATAATGGTTCACTTGAGTTGTCCTCTTTATTGCAATTATACTTTATATTTTCCTGTAACATATTCATTAGGTTGTACACATTTTTGCACCATGATTGTAGATTGTAATAATTATATTGTTAAATTAATTATAGTTTTGGCTTTTTAATTACTAGTAATTTAGTAGTACCAAAGACTATAAAATACACCAGACGTGTCACTTGTATAGTTTTAAATGGGAGAAGTGTAATGGTCAATATGACGAATGAAGCCACGAATGATATGCACATCAATTATAGACATATTTTTACGGAGTTCTCAAGATCTACCTGAGCTCAAAAACTCCAATCTCGCCTTGCAAACAGGAGGGAGCCCCGGACTCGAGGATCTTCTAAGCTCAGGGCTCTCTCCCTAGACAGCATCCCAAACAAGCTTCATAATCAATCATCAGCTAAGTGTGAACTCTTGAAAATGTTTTAAGAAAAATGCCTATATTACCAAAAGTGATCTGGACAAAAATTATACAATATTAAAGTTATTTTGCCATCTCGTTTTGTCTTCTTCGCTGCACTGAAATGATTCTTTAGAGATCTGCAGCCAAGACAAGAGGAACACGCAGCGGTTTGAACAAACACTTGAAAGGCACACAAATGATGAGTCGCAAAACACACACAACCGCCCACTCATGAACACACAATTCTCCGTGTCATCATGACCTTTGATAGGTGCTCTTAGTTGTTGTCATGGCAATACACCTCAGGCATCTTTAGAGGAGGAACAATTCACTCTGCTCTTTGTGTTTTCATACACATCTGAAAAAGATGGCGTAATTAGTCTACAACATGATCTCTGCCGCAAGTCGCAAATCCCTGAGCCACCTTTTAGTTTTACAGTCACCTCTAGCCTTGCTCATTTTTCTTTTCCATAGTATTTTCTCCTCGTAACAGGGCAATTACATTAAGAAGCGGGAGGCAGAAATATTCAAGTAATATATTCTCAGGAGAACAGTGGCAGTCCAATTACCGGTCAGCAGGTCTAGTCTACAGAGAGGACACACGGTGGGAGAGGAATGGGCTTTGGCACGACTCGCTGCTCGTCTAGCAGAACTCAGAGCTAATCTCGTTCCATTTTCAGATTTTGCTTGTGTTTGTTTGCTTCAGCCGGGCGAAATGTGACAATCAAGAAGACGCATTGGCACAAAGAGCTCATTTGTCATATTCAGAGGCACTCTGTGTGAAGGCAACAACACGCACTGGGCTGCTTCGCAAATACGCACACTTACAAACACATTATCTGACTTCCTGACCCTCCATCCATAATTTTCCATAACATTTCAGAAACCTCTCCGGAACACTTCAGCAACAACTTTTAAATAAAATGGCTTCCAAAATATAGCATGGTTGTGCCTAAGGTGTCCTGAGATTGAGTACTGGCTTGGGGATCTTTCCTGATCCCATCTCCCTTCACTTCCTATCAGGCCTCATTTACACTAAAGCCTGGTTTATACTTCTGTGTTCAAGAGACCGGCGTGACCCACGGCGCATGCAACGCGCGTAGCTGTGCATTTATACTTCTGCGCAGTCTCTGTTGGGCTGAATTAACACTTCCGAAACGCTAGTTGGCAGTGAAGTATAAATGTTCCTCTGTGTCGAGTTTCTTCTCTGCTGTTTTGCTTTTCCTGAACACTTCCGGGATGTACAAGTGGCTCAAACTCGCTCATTTTGAGGCAGGAACCGGCAGACGTGCAACAACTTTAACTATGAGGTAAACACAAAACAAAACTTTCCATCAGGAGCTCCTTCATGGGACTCTACACTTGTAAACTATCGCTCCATTGGGCTTGCGTCCAGCTCGCGCCATTCACGTGGCTCTCGGTCCCGCCCAGACTCATCAGCGCTACCAAGCCGACCAATAACAGAGCTTGCGCTACGCGTCATTGCGACGTGTAGTTACAATTTTTGAGAGGTGCACGTCAGCGACGCCGATGGCCACGGCGAAGGGCTATGCGTCAGCGCAGACGTTTGACGCAGAAGTATAAATCAGCCTTAATGCGTGTCAGATTTTTGAATGGTGTTTTAGAATGTACACGATCCACTTAGACACTAGCATTAGTTCTCTGTCCACACTAGGGGTTATAATAATATTAATAACCTTTATTTTTAAGTCAATTGAGAACCAGTTCTTATTTACAATGACGACGCAACATCATAAGACGTTAATATTGGGTTCAATTTACAGTAGGTCATGACATCAGGTGGCCAAAATTCAATGCCAGCATCTAAGGTCAACGCTATTTTTCCATTTTTATTCCAATAATGACGTCAAATTACGTTGATTTTTGATTGATTTTAGGTTGTGTTGGAAAGTTACCAAAATCCAACGTCTGGTAGATGTCATAGTGGTGACGTCCACACAACGTCAAGGTGTAACATGATTAGACGTTGATATTTGGTTGATTTTAGGTTGGACGTTGGACATTAACATCGGCCTGACGTTGGGTTCTGACGTCCACCCGATTTTCATTTCCAAACAAAATCCAACGTCCCCACAACGTTGGGGAACATTAGGGTACAACGTCAATATGACGTCATGTTGACATCCTGTGCTGCAGGGGTCAAACAGCATGTGTATACATTTCCTGAAAATAAATCTTAAATTGTGGCATGTCGCATAACAATTGCATCTTGTGTTTTATTGATGACATCACTAGCAACTAGTCGACATTGACTCCACATTGATAACAGGAGGGGTTTGGGGGGGATCTGTTGTCCTGCAGAGTTTAGTTCCAACCCCAATTAAACACACCTAAACCAACTAATCAAGCTCTTTCTAGATATACTAAACAAGGGTGACCAACCCCGTTCCTGGGGATCTACCTTCCTGCAGATTTCAGTTGCAACTTATATCAAACACACTTGGTGGTAATTATCAAGTGCTGTTCAGGTCCTAATTAATTGATTCGGGTGTGTTTGATCAGGGTTGGCGCTAAACTCTAAAGGAAGGAAGAGCACCACTGTTCTAAAAACTTCCAGGCAGGTGTGTTGCAGGAAGTTAGAGCGAAACTATGCAGGACAGCGGCCCTCCAAAACTGAGTTTGGGCACTTCTGGTCTACACTGATACGGAACACCACTGCTTCAGCAGCAAAGTCTCCTTTTCGGGGGTTGAACTCCAGGATGGGTGTAACAATAACAAAATGTATTTATTATTAAACTAAACTGCAATGATGTCTCTATACCAGGGGTGTCAAAACACAATTCTTGTGTACCAGTGTCCTGCAGAGATTAGTTCCAACATTCCTCAACACACCTTGATGAGAGGTTCAAGTAAAACCTTTATTTGCAGGTGTAGTTCAGTATTTGGCAACCACCCAAATTACTCTGACCACATCTGTATTTACAAATGTCATAAGACCTTGCTCCCCAAGATTGGTTACCCACTAAAGTGAAGCAAGGTTGGGCCTGCTCAGTACTTCGATACGAGACCTTCTGGGAAAGTGACCTGCTGGAATTTGTGTTAATGAGGTCAACCTGAGGTTTGTGTGGGTCCTAATGCCTCGGTATAGTGATGTGGACACTTCTGTAAGAAGTATTGCCTTTTGGGAACCAATGGAAGTTTATGATATTTGATTAAAGACTATGAGGACAAATTTATTTTTACAAAATAACGATGTGTACAGATATATTCCACCACTTTGTACTTTAAAATAAGAGGAGATTATGATTTAATGTCTATTTTAAACAGGTATCCTGATTTCCTGTGGTCTTAAAAACCCATTGCACTTCCTGCAAATTCCCTCCAATGGCCTTTGCCAGTCATAGTCTACTAAAAATCCCCATCTCACTGTCTCTATTAACTTGGAGTGGGGCGACTGCACTGGCGCCATTTCTCTTTGGATGCTACACAGAAGAGAGACTGCCTGATATGATTGTAAAGTGCTTTAGGTGTGCACCACAAAGTGCTACATAAATGTATTCATCTATAACAACCAGCCAGAACATTTTAGCAATACTCTGTCAATGACCCAGCACTTTGAAAACCACCTAGAATACTATAGGAACCACAAACCGACACTCTATTAATCATGTTAATATTATTATTATATTATTACTTCAGGCTTACTTGCCAGGACCTCGTGATCTATTGCTGAAAGTTACTTTGTTGTACCATCCAAATGGGCACAAATTCTATCACAAGAGCCTTCACCCATAGACCATTGGTTGCCAAACTTGTTCCTGGAGGGCCAGGGTCCTGCAGATTTTAGCTCCAACCCTAATCGAACACGCCTGAACAAGCTAATCAAGGTCTTACTAGGTATACTTGAAACATCCAGGCAGGTGTGTTGAGGCAAGTTGGAGCTAAACCATGCAGGGACACCGGCCCTCCAGGACCGAGATTGGTGACCCCTGCCATAGACCTTTCTCAATTACCAGACAACCAACAGGAACACCCTTGCTTGGTTACCCTAGAAACTACTGAGAACATGTTAACAATACCCTAGTTACCACAAGTAGTTTTTGTAACCAACCTGGATCACATTGGAACCCGTAAAACCTCAACCTACCAATACACTGGCAACCAAATAGAACACCACATGAAACATCTAGCAATCCCATGTCATCTTCGAACAAGTCTCTGTAAAAAATAAAATAAATAAATAAATAAATGCCTTAGTAACATGACTATTTCCCATTTTTTGTGGTTGTTTTCGCAAAACTGTAATGAGTGTCCATTTTTAAAGTGAAGCCAAATAGTTTTACAAGCTTAAAGGGCCATGAAACCCCCTTGTTTCAGCAGGGTGTTTTCACACCTCTACTTTGGAAAAAGTCAGAAAAGTGGGCGTGTCCAGCTCTGTTTAGGGGGGTGTGTCTGAGGAACTAAAGTGGGATGGTGTGGGAGTGTCTATTTGGGCACGCGTGAGTTTCAGAGTCAAAAACACACACACACACGGGAGAAAGTGATGGTGTTTACATGGACATCTGTCGTTGAATTATTTGCCAAATTATTAAATGGTGGACTTTAACTGCAGTTTGGCTCTTTCATTCAGGAAATTCATTCATGCCCCTCGCGACAAACGAGATATTTGATTCGAGGAACTGCTCTAAGCGTGTATTTTTCATGCAATGTTTGATACCGCACGGCGAATGAGAGAAAAAAAAACTCTGCATGTCCCGCAAACTTAGATGCACACGGCAGGTAGTGTCAGAAAGCCGCGTGTGTTATTCCGGTCACAAAATGCGGTAAAAACCCTACACGAGGTTAAAGTTTGGTTGTGGTGCTAACATGTTTACACTCGGTGCAATAGTTAACTTAGTTCGATACGAACAAACTGAATAAACAAAGAGCACTGGTCGCTCACTTACCAAATCTGTAGAGACAGGACAATCACCAGCAACTAGAGCTGCGTCTTTATTAAGAGAATACTACAAGCGAATCCGGATCTCAGCGTTTGCAGATGAGAACAGCTCTCAGGTAAACAATAATCCTCCTTAGACACGTAAGTTATTGTTGTCAAGCGTCGCGTACACTGTAATCCACACGTGACTCCAGCTGCGCTCTCACAGAGAGAAAATGAAAAACTTCACTGCAGCAAACTATAAAAGCAACACTTCACGCTTGTTTTGCCAACACAACGTGGCGTATCTGTCGTCTAAACACTGTGACAGTAATGAATATTAATGAAGTTGCACAATAGAGCGCGCTGATTGGTTTGAACCAAGCCTTACTCATGCATTAATGCATCACACTGTAAGACGTAATAAGACACACTTTGGCAAAGACGTCCAGTCTGCACGCTGGAATACACGTTATTATGTCATGACCGTGACGAATCAAAAATTAGTTTCAAACCGGAAGTACGAATTTGCTTGAAATAACGCAAAAACAACCAATTTACACTTTTTAGTGAAATACAGGTGTCCTAATAGTGTTTTTAGCAGTGTGGGACACATATACGACTGTCAACAGCTCAAAAAATGTGTTTTGGTGTTTCGTGACCCTTTAAACTGTAGTGTGATGACCTTTAAAATGCCAAATTCTCAGCATTTTCTTGCTTTTTGTTTTCCTATTCTCTCTCTCCCTCATAATAGGAGGCTGCATTAGTTCTCTGACGCAGGTCATTAGGGAATACTCTTCATTTACTGTTCGCTGGAGCGGTGTGTTCACCTCAGCATGCTGCACATGCACTGAGCTATGCACACGCATACCACAAAGGACCACAATCCACAAAAGATGCATCACATATTTGAGAGTGAAATGAGATCAAATTGTAAGGCGAATGTTATTAAACGTGAAGAAGGGTGAAAGAACAGTGTCTTGTGATTGGATGGCTCTGGCTGCGGGGATGATGCAACATGCGGAGTCAATGTGATGGAGTGTCATCAGGGCAAAACGGCCGCAGGGACCCCAGTGTGAGAGCGTATTCATTAGAGGGAGAGAGAGAGAGAGAGAGAGAGAGAGAGAGAGAGAGAGAGAGAGAGAGAGAGAGAGAGAGAGAGAGAGAGAGAGAGAGAGAGGTTGATCAAAGCCGGCGCATTACAACAGGTTATTAAATAAAACGGGCAGAGTCAAATAGTCCAACAATTAGAGGGAAGAATGGAACGGTGCATGCAAACACAAAAGAGACTACATTAGCATTTTCTGCAGAGAACACAAGAGCGTGCGAGGCAGCAAATAAATAAGCCCAACAGTTCAATAAATAATAAATACTGTCAAGTCTTTTGTTGTTGTTTTTAATTAAAGAGAGGTACAGAGAGATTGATGAGACTCCAAAATGTAAAATTAATTTTCATTAAGTAGTGTTGTTTGCTCAGGCAGGCATTAGTATTGCTATTTATTATGCTTAGAGATTTGTTTAAAACATCATACTATATTTAATTTGTACATAATGAAGGTTGGGCAGCACAGTAGCTCAATGCTTAGCACTGTTCATAGATATATACATTAGATGACGCCTACCCTATTGTTGTCTATTAGATGGAATGCGTCAATAGAGCCGCCATTTTAGTACAGGGTAGCGCTCCTTTGAATTGAATGCAGGACCAAGCTGCAGTGGAGGACTGTGGTCATCCAGAGCCAGAGATTTATACACACACACACACACACACACACACATATATATATATATATATATATATATATATATATATATATATATATATATATATATATATATATATATGTATGATCGGTCGTTTTCCTAGAGGTCTGTATGCAAATTTTTTTTTTCAATTACGAAACATAATTTTCCATCACTTTTTTACATTGATGTATAAGTGATCACACAGGCATTCCCAACAAAAAGCTTGTGTTTATGTGTATGAAAATGTACTATCCACCCTCCCTGTTAAATTTGATCTAATCCATGTCCTGAAACACAGCCCCTCTCCTGCTTTCACTTCTCATACTGACGGACGGAGTGATTTGTTTGTGAATGAATCTCCGTTATGAACGACTCGTTCACTATCTGACATTAATACAAGTTTCTGGCACTGCAGCATCTCGTTGTCATATTTGTTTTGCATTGTTTGCTGATTTTATTAAACTAAACTAGCATAAGCAGAGTGTTTAAATAAGGCGCTCATATTATTGCGCAATAATAGGAATTAATATAGATCACGCCACTAAACACATGAAAACGAACGTAACGAGCGTGGTTTTAAAAAATGTACGGAGTAGAAAGTACAGATATTTATGTAAAAATGTAAGAAGTAAAAGTAAAAAGTTGTTTAAAAAATAAGTAGTGGGGTAGTGATGCCAGAAAAATCTACTTAAGTACAGTAATAAAGTATTTGTACTTCGTTACTTCCCATCTCTGGCTGGAACTAGCCGGATCTGGAACCTCTGAAATCTGATCCGGCACCTCATTTTACCAATCCCCCTCCTCAACCGCCCTCCTCCACAGTCCGCTGTTCACTTTCTTCCGCAACTCCTTATTCCTCTTCACTTTTGTCCGTGACAACCCCTCTTCAGAAACGCTAGGTGAAACGCTAGTGTGGACGCGAATCGTTTTTATACTAAATACTAAACTCGTTTTAACTAATGAGATCAGAATGAGAAACTAAACATAGCGTTGGTTTCATACTGATTACTTTATCAAGCAGTGTTTGTTTTCAACATGCATAGCAGACACATACAATATGCATTTAAAAGCAGACACTTCGAGCTGTCTAGAGATGCATGTCTCATCTCTGTGAGTTTAGTTTTCACGGCGTTTCAACCCATTTTACTGACACGTTTCTAAAAGCAGTTCACAGAGAGAGAAAAGACAGAATGCGTACACTGTTTGTTTTCCTTATTTTGCAAAAGCACACATGTTTGTTGTTGTTGTGAGTGTACACAACAAAAAGTAGACACATAACAGATTCGATTGATGTATTGATCTTATCTTTACGATCAAAACTGAAAGAGTAATTTAAGTTCATTTCAGCAGTTTGACGACACCACAGGTCAAAACGCGTATACATGTGTTTAATCAAGGTTGCAGCTTAACTCTGAATCTAACATCCCAACAACTGTAATGAGGTGATATAGGAGAATTCGTACAGTCCTTACTTTTATACGGATTACATAAAAACAGATTATTTGTTTTCGACTTGAATTGGTTAATGCAAAAGTAGACATGTCAAGCTTTATATCGATATCATAAATCATCATCTTTGTTGACTATTTGCAGAGTTATCTTTCCTTTTAGTGACATGTTTTTCCGACCACAGTCTGCACTCGTCTAATGCATATGCTTGCAATAACAATGCCTAGTGGGCGTGGTCGCATTAAAACTAATGAGGTCAGACTGAGAAACTAGACATAGCGTTGGTTTCATACGGATTACTTTATCAAGCAGTGTTTGTTTTCAACATGCATTTAAAAGCAGACACTTCAAGGTTTCTAGAGATGCATGTCTCATATCTGTGCGTTTTGTTTTCGCGGAGTTTCATTTTACCGACGCGCTTCTAAAAGCAGATCACGGAGAGAGAAAAGACAGAATGCCTACACTGTTTGTTTTCCTTATTTTGCAAAAGCACACACGTTTGTTGTTGTTGTGAGTGTACACAACAAAAAGTAGACACATTACAGATTCGATTGATGTATTGATCTCATCTGTACGATCAAAACTGAAAGAGTAATTTAAGTTCATTTCAGCAGTTTGACGACACCACAGGTCAAAACGGGTATATGCGGTCTTCGACCCCAGAGGGTTAAAGACAGGTGTGTTTAATCAAGGTTGCAGCTGCACTCTTAATCTAACATCCCAACAACAATAGAGTAACGTTTTAGGAAACATTCAGAACACTTCGGCATTGCGGCAGTAAGTTTTGCGCAGGCAACCAGTCAATGGAAATTTTAAAAACTGCATCTTGAATTTCTTCAAAAACAAGCTCTGCAAGCACTATACTGTAAATCCATGCGAGGGTGATTAATGGAGGGGCTAAGGTTAAAGAAACAGAGAACGCATTCACAAAGTCATTGTCTCTTATCGAACGCCAAGACGAGGACAGATGCACTCGGATAAAACAAGTAATCAGGGCGCCCAGAGCAAGAATCGATGCACGTTTCTGCACAGATCTACAAAAACAACCCAAGTACAGAAAGCTCAAGTGTTTGACTCTTGGAAAAACATGAATGCTGCAGTTTTCTATGGGAAAATGGCATAAATCATTTAGAAGTCCTTCTAAATATATTCTGTTGAGCGAACACTGAGTGAGATTTACTGAGCAAATGCCACCCTACAAACAGGATAAGCATGTGTGTGTGTGTGTGTGTGTGTTTCCGGCACTTACCCAGCAGGTGTTTGAGCACAGCCTGGTTCTGGTCCCAGATGCTGTTAAATGTGCTCCAGCGGGACCGGCCATCTGGCAGGGGGTTTTTGCGGACCCATCCTCCACAGGCGTATTGGTAAAAATCCTGACATGGGTCGGCAGAGCGGTCCAAAGCTTCAACAATCTTGCTGGCCACAGTGACACAGGCCTCGGTTAGACAGATACTACGGGCTGGATCTGGAGGGGATCAAGGGTACAGGAAATGACATTCACAGTGCATTATGGGAAATCTTGCTGAGCAAAACAGAATATGTGAACGATGAAGGGCGGTTGCTAAATTAATCAGTTGGGAGTTTATTGAATTGTGAACAATAGTGTTTGGATTTTTAAGTATTGTATTAAAATTAGGCCTACATCAACATGAAAGTACAGCGATAATAAGTCCATATTAAGTAATAGACTCACATAACAATAGAGGCTCTAATATGCTTGTTTGCTAGCCAAAAATTTGTCTTGGTTTTGAATTGTACGTCTGTCAGTAATGATAATGAAACAATTTCGATCAGTGTTTCTCAAGAATATTTTGCAGTATTTGATGGAATGAAGGGTTTCCAAGGGTACAACTGGGTTGTTGCTAGATCAGATACGGTTGCCAGAAGTTAACAAGAATTATTTATGATATTTATAAACGTCTACCCCCTATGCCAGGGGTCACCAATCTCATTCCTGGAGGTCCGGTGCCCTGCAGGGTTTAGCTCCAACTTGCCTCAGTACACCTGCCTGTGTGTTTCAAGTATAACGTTACCGTTTCTCAATTCCAAGAACGCAGAGAACGGACTTGTGTTCTTGTGGAGACCGATCTTGCCAGGTGTCCTCGGAAGAACGAACTCAGGAGACCGCGAGGGTAGAGAACGCGTCCTTTGAGAAATGGGATGCTGCGTTCTTCCTGATGGTCATGTGACCTTCACGTGTTTTAAATGGTAAATTATTTAAACATTACAGCACTCATACAACGATTTATTGTTTTTCCCCTTTTCAAAATATATACTTTGCATAAAAACATTATAAATCTATGTTGCACAATATAAATAAAACAGATTTTAATACGAATTTCAGCAAACAAACACCCTTAATGTGTTTATTCCTTTATTAAGATATTCATGTTAATGTTTACTTTCACCGTTTCATTTAAGGAAACTCCTGATGTAAATAATTCATATCTATGAACTGTAATAATAAATCTAAATGAAATGCTGCGCTTCCCACCTTCAGTCGCAATGACTTCTGGGACTTCCAGAGCGAGTTCGGTGCTCAAGTCTGCATCAGTGCGACCTCGATATCAAGATCACATCCGGGAAGTTTCACGCGTCCTCCGTACTTGCGGTCTTGAGTATTGGAACTGAACTTAGGCAGCTGATGATGACGTTGCACGAGAACACGAGGACGCAAGACCGCTGAAGAACGCATATTGAGAAACAGCCCTACTGTAGTAAGACCTTGATTAGCTTGCTCAGGTGGGTTTGGCTGTTTCTCAATATGCGTTCTTCAGCGGTCTTGCGTCCTCGTGTTCTCGTGCAACGTCATCATCAGCTGCCTAAGTTCAGTTCCAATACTCAAGACCGCAAGTATGGAGGACGCGTGAAATTTCCCGGATGTGTTCTTGATATCGAGGACGCACCGATGCAGACTTGAGCACCGAACTCGCTCTGGAAGTCCCAGAAGTCATTGCGACTGGAGGTGGGAAGCGCTGCATTTTATTTAGATTTATTATTCAAGTTCAGAGATATCACTTACAGTATTTACCTCAGGAGTTTCCCTAAATGAAACGGTAAAAGTAAACATTAACATGAATATCTTAATAAAGGAATAAACACATCAAGGGTGTTTGTTTGCTGAAAATCGTATTAAAATTGGTTTTATTTATATTGTGCAGAGTATATTATATATTTTGAAGAAGGGGGAAACAATAAATCGTTGTATGATTGCTGTAATGTTTAAATAATTTCCATTTAAAACGCGTGAAGGTCATGTGACCATCAGGAAGAACGCAGCATCCCATTTCTCAATGGATACGTTCTCTTCCCTCGCGGTCTCCTGAGTTCGTTCTTGGGGGACACCTGGCAAGATCGGTCTCCACAAGAACACAAGTCCGTTCTCTGTGTTCTTGGAATTGAGAAACAGCCTTTGATTAGGGTTGGAGCTAAAATCTGCAGGACATTTTAGCACGTAACACATTTTCAAAGCAGAATACCTGACTTCAGCATTGTTTTTCAGATAAACAAGAATGTTCACTTAGCATGTTTCTTAAATATCTGCAAACATTTTATGTTATTTTTATGCTTTAGAAGAGTCAAACACTTACATGTAGCACCCTTAAACTAATAGTAGCCCTTAGTTAATGTTTGAGTTATATGTTGTTTACCCAGTTTACCCAATCATCTCTTGTGTCATGATGTCAACATTGAAACAGCCATGAATAAATAATAATAATATATAACTTTAACTTCTACAGCATCATATTTATCAGTCAGTTACTGTATCGTATACTTTTCACTGCATGTATGTGTGTGTGTTTGAAATACCTCTGTTATAACGGACTCCCAGTGTGACCGCACAGCCGAACAGTGCAAGAAGTGAAGCAAGAAGCAGACCGGCCAACACTACCTCCAGCTGAGTCCTCCGGCCCAGTGGACCAAACAACTGAATACCACCCTTACGGAAACCCACCTAAAAAAAACCAAAATCAATAAAAAGAGTCAAATATTGATCATGAAGTTTTTTTGGCAGCTGTTTGCTGGTTAAACTTTAAACTATATACACTCACTGGCCACTTTATTAGGTACACCTTATTAGTACCGGGTTGGAGCCCCTTTTGCCTTTAGAACTGCCTTAATCCTTTGTGGCATGGACTCTACAAGGTACTGGAAATGTTCCTCAAGGGATTTTGGTCCATTATGACATGACAGCAATTTTTATTTCTAAATCGAAGCAACTTAAATCCAAATAAATCACATCTTTGGGATCAAGAAAACTGTCAATGAAACATATGAGGCATTCAGTTCAAGTATTTACTGTAAATAATATGCTGTACTAAACAGAAACAAATTATAATATAATAAAAATTGTCTATATGTATCTTTAGTGATTTTTTTTTGCTTATTTAGAGGTTTTTGCAAAAAAAAAAAAAACAAGTGGATTTAGCTGGTTTTGATGCAAAACGAAAATCTACTTTCTTAAAATCTAAAAAATTGCCTAAAGTGACACTTTTGAAAATAAGTTATTTTATTTATTAGCTAATAACCTTTTCATTATCTAAAATGAAACTCCTAAACCCAATTATAGGAGCCTGAAAAAGAGGTCTGATGCAATTAGAGGGTTTTACATCTGAACTTTTAATATATTGGCTCAGAAAATGTTTATATGGGCGTAAATTAGGGAGTTGCTACATTTATTTAAAAAGTCCACTGGATGCTCACTTATATTGTCAATACATCAGAATTTCTAAAGAAATAAGCAAGAATGAACTACTTTAGAATCAATTAGCCCAGGGGTTCCCAAACTTTTCAGCACACGACCCCTAAAATAACAATGCCAGTGACTCGCGACCCCCAATATCCTCTGAGGTGGTTATAAATACAGAAAACTTGCATTCAATGGTGCACACACACACCAATATACCCAAGTCTATTCTTCGTTTAACTTTTTTTTTATGTATGTCAGTGCTGTAAATGGGCCAGAAAGTTTAACCTGGTGTTATAAAATCAATCTGCTGCATCTGACGCTATTGCTGTCTTTAATATAATGTATTTACCCCAGGGGTCGCAATCCAATAGAACAAGTAAATAAGCTACTATAGTAACTATTAACAGCTGTTTTTTTTCTCTTCAGTTGGTTATGGATAAAATATGGTAATTCGTATGGCCTAATAATAATAAGTAGATTTTTGGAAATCACCAGGCGACCCCCCATTGTTCCGCGACCCCTCAAGGGGTCCCGACCCCCACTTTGAGAACCACTGAACTAGCCGGCAGCTAGCTCTCTACAACTCTCACATGGTCGCCCACTGAAGCTAAGCAGGGCTGCACCCGGTCAGTACCTGTATGGGAGACCACATGGGAAAGCTAGGTTGCTGCCGGAGGTGGTGTTAGTGAGGCCAACAGGAGGCATCCAACCTGCGGTCTGTGTGGGTCCTAATGCCCCAGTATTGTGACGGGGACGCTATACTGCTCAGTAAGCGCCGTCTTTCGGATGAGACGTTAAACTGAGGTCCTATCGCTCTGTGGTCATTAAATGTGGGCATCCTGGCATAATCTGTCCACTGGCCTCTGTCTTCTGGCCTGATAACCCTCCCCATAAAATAATTGGCTTCATCACACTGTCTCTTCTCTACCAATCAGCTGGTGTGTGGTGTGCGGTCTGGCTGCTGCACACTGGTGGTGGATGAGGAGATTCCCCCTATATTAATAATAATTAATAATAATTCCTTACATTTATATAGCGCTTTTCTGGGCACTCAAAGCACTTTACACAATGGGGGTGGGTCTCCTCATCCACCAGTATGCAGCATCCACCTGGATGACGCGACGGCAGCCATTTTGCGCCAGACCTCACACCATACACCAGCTGATTGGTGGAGAGGAGGCCATGATGGACAGAGGCCAGTGGGCAGATTTGGCCAGGATGCCGGGGTTAAACCCCTACTCTTTTCGAAGGACATCCTGGGATTTTTAACAACCACAGAGAGTCAGGACCTCGGTTTAACGTCTCATCCGAAAGACGGCGCTCACTGAGCAGTATAGAGTCCCCGTCACTATACTGGGGCATTAGGACCCACACAGACCGCAGGTTGGGCGCCCCCTGCTGGCCTCACTAACACCACTTCCGGCAGCAACCTAGCTTTCCCATGTGGTCTCCCATCCAGGTACTGACCGGGCGCAGCCCTGCTTAGCATCAGTGGGCGACCATGTGAGAGTTGCAGAGAGCTAGCTGCCTATGTGTAAAGTGCTTTGAGTGCCCAGAAAAGCGCTATATAAATGTAAGGAATTATCATTATTATTTATCAGACAACAAAGCCCTTGAATACAACAAACCCTGTAATTATGACTTTCAGAAACTTCTGACAGCATGTGAAGGCAGCATTACCATCTGAGACCATAGTGAGTAAACACAATGAATTAAAAAATCCGGCACCGCAGTTTTATCACTTTCCCTTAGAGCTGCTCACAAAGAAGATGCCGAACCTAATAAAATTGTTCATTTTTTCCCCTTATAAAAAAAACCTTGGTCTCATAGATTCTCATTAAAATTATTTTAAAAAAGAGCTTTGTCTTCCTGTGCAGAAACACCAAGAGCATTGCATAAGCTTAGTGCGATAAAATACACCGCATGTCTCTTAACATCATTCAACACCCAAAAGAACAAAGCGCAAGCTGCCTGAGGGATAACATTTCAAATACAAGCTTCGTTTCCTTGCTTCCATGGCAAACTGAGACGAGAGGTGTCAGATTTCTCGTTTGACGTAGAAAAACGAGCGGCGAATGAAACGGACTACATGAATCGATATCAAATGTCACTCACAATTCACCCCAGCCAATTCCCTAGAAATCTGACCTGCCGAAAGCTATCGCTTAAGCAAATCTCTACATCAGAAACAATGCTAGGAGAGCAGAAAAGTGACTGTTTCAATTTCTATTAAACTCATGCTGTCTTTGAGACTATTAGTCACACCAAAATAATTGTTCTCATCTAATGTGCATTTCATTAACTAAAAAAAATAAATAAAAAATCTACAAGCCGTGAGTCATTGTGATTCAAACGCAGAACAATTTATATGCAGACTTTTAAACCGCTTTTCCCCAGCACATTTATGACTTTTCATATTAATGGTAGCTATTATAATTGGCTAACCTTTATAAACTGGAATAATGTTGTTCGTCGGAGTCCACTTGTTGAAAAATGAGCAGGGTGATATTCTCATGTGGGTGGTAATACATTCATATTTTAATAGCGTGACTAATATCTGTGACAGTTTCTGCCTTGCTCAGTCTGAAGGAACACTTCACTTGGAAATAGGCTTATTTTACTACAACTCTAGAGTTAAACAGTTTAATCTGACCATTTTAACCCACTCAGCTAATCTAAGGGTCTGGCGGGAGTACTTTTAGCTTAGCTTAGCATACAGATGTCCCTATTTGAATTTGTTCCCTTTGCCACGGGGAACAACTTTGTCGCAGGGAACCGCCACAGTAGTTGTTGCGCCTATTAGTGCGCTGCTCGAACAATTCATACGTGATTTATCCATTTTTACGAGCAAAATTTTCGTGATTTAAGAGCATTCGCCAAAACTATATATTTTTACGTCAAAAACACAGAACATAACTGAATAGCGTGTTGGTTGCTGAGCCAGAGCGACAGCAGCAGAGAATTCCGCGTGGCCCTAATCATCTTAGGTGGACCGTGGAGTTTATGTTACCCGCACACAGAGACTAACTGTGAATATTTCAGTTTAATTTTATTTAGGCTACACAATATCACGGCAACTTCTTTTGGTGCTAAATAGCAGACTTGTTTTGAAGCACTTCACCCGAAATATTATTTGTTATTCTTTATTCCTTTAAATAATGCAGCCTAGATGTCTTTTTAATGATTGATGAAGGACTTATAATGCTTTGTTTCATTGTTTATCTTTATTTACAAGTAGCAGAGTATTTACAGCTAATGTATAAGCTATTTCAGTCCATTCCTATCCCGTCCCTTGTTGCCACCTGGTGGCATAGTCGCAAACTGCGGTCATACCTAAAAAAACACGTTCTTTTTCCTTTAGAGCGGCGGCGGTACATGCTGCGGCGGTAATGGTCATATTAAACTCTCCCCTACTGTATATCATTAAGTTCGTCGGAGTCCACTTGTTGAAAAATGAGCAGGGTGATATTTGCATTTGGGTGGTAATACATTCATATTTTAATGGCGTGACTAATATCTGTGACAGTTTCTGCCTTGCTCACTTTGAAGGAACACTTCACTTGGAAATAGGCTTATTTTACTACAACTCTAGAGTTAAACAGTTTAGTCTGACCATTTTTTACCCACTCAGCTAATCTAGGGGTCTGGCAGGAGCACTTTTAGCTAAGCTTAGCATACAGATGTCATTACACATCCATTACACAATGGTGGTGGATGAGGGGATTCCCCCCAATGTATAAAGCGATTTAAGTGTCTAGAAAAGCGTTACAGTATACAAATATAAGGAATTATTATTATTACTACAATTCTTTTTTTAAAATGTGTGAGCGAGATGCTAATGGTCTTTAAAACCGGTTTAAAGACTTATGCTAAGCTAAAGCTAAAAGTGCTCCCACCAGACCTGAAGATCAGCTAAATGTGTTCAAACACAGGGAAACTCAACTGTTTAACTCTTGGTGACTAGTAAAATTAGCATATTTCCTAAAAAAATGTGTAGTATTTCTTTAACAACCCAGTTTTGGATAAAATTGGTTTAAAAATGTCTTGAATTCCATCAGACAAACACTTTAATGACCATGAAAGTTTAATGCTGCATTCACACCAGACGTGGATGAAGCGTCAGGTGCAAGTGGTTTACATGTTAAGTCAAGTCATCTGGCGGTCCAAATTCGAGTTGGAAAATCTGAACTTTAGCGAACATTCACGCCTCGTTAACCAATCAGGAGCTTGTTCTTGTAGGGCGTGATTATGACATTGTGCATGTTGCTGGTGTCCCGAAAGGGAATCCTCTTGTCGACACTTAACAACAGCTCATCAAACTGAACTCGGCTCAGTCGGAAGCACTGCTGAAAGCCTCCATCATCCAGGTATGATTTCTGAAGGAATTGATGAACTCACAGGGCTGGGTGCACCTCTGAAAGGATCTAGTGGACTCAGACACGGCGCCAAACAAATCGACGCTGTTTTTCAGCCTTCCTAAAGCACATAAAGCACAGCTACGCTCTCAATAAAATCCATGTTAGCCATTTAGCAACGAAACTAGTCACCATGGAGACAGAAGCCCCGCCCCTGACGTGAATTTGCATGGATTGTGAAGTGAATATGACGCACGAATAAAGCAAGTAAACTCAATATGATCACACATCAGTTTATTCGTGCATGTGTTGTCTGGTTTAGTCAAAGCATAAAAACTTTAATTAGAAAATAAGAACGTTTAAAATGAGAATTCACACAACCATGGATGCATTTAAGAACGAATCGCTGAAGAGCTATTTAAGGAAACCGAACCAGCAACCTTTATACTAAAGAGTAAATTAAAGCACATCAATTTTTTTTAGCTATCACTGTGTTACATCTATTCCAGCTACATCTGCTCTTCCAACTGTGCATACTGTAAGTATCTGGACTTGCCTGAATGCCTCAGAAGAAAGAGCATCACCACCGACTCAAGACAGCTTTTCTTTCCTGATAGCTTGAAAAATTCAACATTGCATAGCTGTCAGCTACAATTTTCAGTGGGAACATCCAGCATCCAGGAAAAAGCTCAACCACATGGCGCACATCACAACCACACAGAAATTCACAGTTCTTTCACTGTATTTTTGTTCTCATATTTTTCAAGGGAACTGCTTCTCACCATCTCTGTAGAACTAAAAGCTTAAAGTGGACCTATTATGCTCCTTTTCACAAGATGCTAAATGAGTCTCTGATGTCCCCAGAGTGTGTATGTGGAGTTTCAGCTCAAAACACCACACAAATAATGTTTTATAACTCTTTGAAGCTGCAGCTTTTAGGCTTTAATCCTAATTGTGCGTTTTGGTGACTGTTGCTTTAAATTCAAATGAGATCATTTAAAAGAAGGCGGAGCTATGCAGCAGAATCAAAACTCTATTATCGGACAGCTGTAGGGCTGTTTATACTCATGAGGGCGGGGCTTTACCCCTCTGATGACACGTACAAAGGGAGAATGCCAATCAAAGTGTTTCTGCAGACTGTTTTTATGAAGTTTTATTGATTATAAAAAATAGAATTAATTAATTTTTACCATAAGAAGATGGATATTTTAACACACTGATGCCACACAATTGTGCTTAAACCCCTTATTAAATGTTTTTTTGCAAAATAGGTCCCCTTCAAATGGTTTCTTTCATTGCTTGTGTGTGGGTTTGAGAGAAGAAAAAAAGAGAAAATGCCAATAACCAGCACCCACCTCAACACTGTCAGGAGAAATGGCTCCATCAACAGGGACATCGGTCCCGTCCTCCTCCTCAAACGTTGCACGCTTGTAGTTAGACATCTGAATGGAAGAAGGGAAAGCATATATAAGTATGTTTAATCATTACTCACATTTCTGTGATTCTCAGAAATGGAACATATCGTTGTGCTGCTCTGTTTGCATATGGTGTAGTCATGCCGGAAATGTACAGCTAAAGTCAATTATTATTCACCCTCCTGTGATTTTTTTTTTCTTTTAATTTTTAAAATATTTCCCAAATGTGTAACAGAGCAAATAATTTTTCACAGTATTTCCGATAATATTTTTTCTTCTGAAGAAAGTCTGATTTGGTTTATTTCGGCTAAAATAAAAGCAGTTTAATTTTTTTAAAAACATTTTAAGGTTAATATTATTAACCCCCATTAAAGGGCACCTATTACCCCTTTTTCAAGTTTGGCAAGCTTTCCCAGGAGAGAGCTCTGAGCCCAAAAGGTCCTTGAGCCCTGGGCTCCCTCCCGTTTGCAGGGCGAGAGGGGAGCCTTGAGCTCAGGTAGATCTCGAGAACTCCCCCTTGATAAGAACTGATGTCTAAAAATTGAATGCTATGAAAATATATGCTGCAGGATGAGAGATTGACTGTAGTGCTAAATTTAGATTGATCAATTCACTTGTTGTGCATGTTTTTGGAATGCGGGAGGAAACCGGAGGACCCGGGGAAAAGCCATGCGAGCACGGGAAGAACATGCAAACTACGCACAGAAACGACCACCGGCCTGTTAAAAGACTTGACCCGGTGACGTTCTTGCTGTGAGGCAACAGTGCTAACCACTGGGCCACCGTGCCGCCCTATGGAGGCAAAGGTGAAGAGGTAGGGGTGGAAGGGGGGATTCTTTAAATCCAAGATGACTGTAGTGAAAAACCCTGGCTCTTTATAATGGGTTAGGAATGGCCTGATTGGTGGATCATGCATGCTAATGCAGAACCAGCCGTGTTCAATCATAATCACGTGATCCTTTCGAAATAAGTTTATGAATAAACTTCACTTTGTCTCTCCAGAATCCAAATCTCAAAATCCTGATCAGGGGTGCGTTTCCTCAACAAGACGCAACTCGCGGCTGAACAATCATAGTATGATGCATCTTTTAGGAAAAGAACGATGTAGTGACAATTGTTTCCTAAAAAATGTAGTTTCTCTGTCGCAGACCCATAGTTTGAACCATGTTGGTTATAATGTAAAAGCCCATAATGATGCTCTAAACGGCTTCTTTAGAGCTTCTTTAGGGTAGAACTCCATCATTTCTTTGTGCAAATTATATTGTTTTACATGTACACGCATTTACAAAAAAATCCAACATTAGTTTTGGTTAAAACATGCACTCGCTTTTCATATTAATTGAAATATATGTAAATGGCACATATAGAGCCTGTGTTTGCTTTACTAATATTATTGAGAACACTCCATAGTCTATCCTTAAACATAAAATTACTTACAAAAGCTAACACATATTCTAATATCATATATAAATGATATAAATAAATCATTAATGAGGCTATTTTTTTAAGAAATGAAATTTATATTTCTTGTATACGAGGAAATGAAAAAATCCTACTTTAATAATAGTATTAATAATATTAATGATGATAATGATGATGGTTATTATTAATATTATTATTAGTAGTAGTAGTAGTAGTAGTATTAAGTAGGATATTGTTAATACATTTTTTATTTATTTTTTTTTTTATTTTTTTATTTTTGAAAAGTCTACTTTTACAATTTGACACATGCAAACCACTGCAGAAGTGTTTTAACCAGCAGGCCCATGTCATACACAGTACAGATACTTAATAAATAACCTACTATAAATTTAAATGATTAGCGTATGTTATGTTTTTTGTTTTCACAAGCTTTGGAGACGTAACATAAATTCCGCTTTTAAATAATAGGTCACCTATTGCTTTCGTCATGAGACACGGCTGTGTTCATAATGACATCAATGTTTACAAAGTGCACTGCGAAGGGAGCACAATTGTAAACATGAAGATCGCTAAAACTGAACAGTAAAAATACTTTGAAAGCAAATTACACCCACGAGAGTTGACCTTAATGCTTTTTTATTTCAAATCATTCCAAGTTTAAATGTTAGAATGTTCTAAATGAACAGGGCATAGGGGGGATAAGTGGGAATAGAACACAGCCAGGAACTATGTTTCTAACTACATCTCAAGAGGTGTAGTTGCAAGTAAACAAGTTTGCAATGCAGTTTGCAATTACTCATTGGAACGACGGATTGGAAACGGCAAATCAACAAGCTATGTTTGTACTGACGGAACTTGCGACCTTAGTTGGCTAATGATGCTTTTCGGAAACACACCCCAGATTATTTATTATTGAGAAGTCTTTCTCAATCTGGGAAATTTGAGCTGTTAAGGCACTGTGATTGTTTTTGTTGCCTGTGCCTTTAATGCAAATGAGCTAGTTCTTCCCGCCCACTGTTCCCATGTGAATGTCAGTGCGTGTAATCTTCACGTAGATAAACAGCACAGTGACAGACAAGAATGAAGCAGAGCTCCCTAACTACAATAAGAACTTTATCAATGGTTATTTGAAGTATTTGTTATGAATTTAATTCAAGCCTTTCTGCAACGATGAGTTGCACACAGTGTCATAATAAAGTTTTGGCGCACACACACACACACGCACGTTTAGCTTTGCATTGTTTATACACGACAAATGTGACAGAATACACATTTATACACACTGCTGTATGGATATGCATTATGTTAATGTATAAAATAAACCTGATTTAAGTCCACAAACCGGATTTGAAGCGTCTTCCTTTATAATTGTACTGACACTATGTGGCTGTGGTTATGAACTGCAGCGCTTTTACAGTTTTTATTACAAACATGCACTGTTTTAGAAACGTTTTGAACTTGTAAAACTCATTCTTGATCACATCTGATGATGACGGATGATCACAGAGAGCTGAACAGATCTTTTAATCCCAGTTGCTTCGCGTCCTGTCTGTTCCTGCAGACTCTAATAACAGCATTTTCATTATTGGAGGACGTAACCTTCGAAATACCACAATAAATGTGTCCACTGGGTCAATCTTTAATACACAATATCCACAGAAGTGATGTGAAAAGCAGCAGACAAAGACAAATGAGCCCTTTTACAGTTTTAAGAGACCTTCCTAAGCAGTCAGGCACTGGGAGAAAGAAATATCTGTGATTTATACGTAGCTAGTGCGAGAGTGGCTGTGAATTGAGAAAGATGCGGCGCTGAATCAAAATCGACCCTGTTTACTTTCTTTATATTAACTTCCCACAGAATCTATGTGGAGAAAAAAAAAAACAATCTGAAAGAGCTCGCGGCGAGCTGAGCCGAGGACAAGAGATACTGCAAGAGAGTGTGAAATGGAGATGAATGTTGGGGAGGGGGGGGGGGGGTTCCTTGTTTCCTCACCCCATCTGGGACGCCGGAGAGGAATTTATACAAACACACACACACACGTAAACATACACGTCTCTCAGTGTTCACAACTGAAGAGGTGGCTAATCTTCACCCCAGGGGAGCACTTTGCCGTGTTGTAAGCGTTACCCTACAGAGGACAGCAAGTCGTAGTTAAACCTAACCTTATTTACGCTGTCTATTGATATCTCCCTGCCTGCGCTGACAGCCATGTAGACAGCAGACGCAGCGGCCTAGAGCAAAACCTCCCACCCAGGTTAACAAGAGCAGACTAAACAAGACAAGCGGAGAGAATCTTTCTCTCTCTCTCAGACACATTGACTTAATGAGCCTAAATGAGGGCATATGGTAGACCTGAGGAACTGTGAAGACTGGTGTAATGATGCTGAAAATTCAGCTTAGCCTTCAAATTAAATCTTAAATGTTTTCAAATAAAAAAAAAAACTGTTAAAACTGTTGTTTTAAATTGCATTACTGCGCTCCACAACATTGGTACAAATTAAAAGAGCAGTGTTTGTAATCAAATAAATGCAGGTTTCATAATTATAGGTTTCAAACTTTTAAAATTCGCACTCTATAACATCAGAAAGATAAGACCCTTCTTATCTGAACATGCAGCTCAACTCCTTGCTCAAGCTCTTGTTCTCTCCAAACTGGACTACTGCAACTCTCTAGCGAGGCTTCCAGCTAAGTGGAAATGGCTGGAAACCAGCCTGGAAGTGGCCAAAACCCCTCTAAAACCAGCCTGGTCGACCAGCTAAAACCAGCCAACCAGCCTAGGCTGGTTTAAGCTGGATTTTTTAGCAGGGAGGACACTGACACAACACCATATTGGACTTGTTGCTGGTAACAAAAAGGTCTGTATGATCCTTTTCTTTTTTGGTTCTGAGCACACGGTGTCCATTTCTCCCAAAAATAGCTGAAATACTGATTCATCAAACCACAGATCACAGTTTCCACTGTGTGATGGTCCATCCCAGATGCCTACGAGCCTAGAGAAGTGGACAGCACTTCTGGACACTGTTAACTTAGGGCTTCCTTTTGACACAGTACACAGTAGTGATGTGACGTTGTGCGCCGAGGCTTCGAAGCACCCTCATGGGTTAGTAAAGTGTATAGCGAGAGATTAGGCGTTGATTACATACATTTCTACTGTTTCAAAGCACTGCACCGGTCCCACACACCAGTAATTAAACTAAAATACAAAAAAAAAAAGGTTTTGAACCTTACTAAAGTGTAGTAGCGTATTTATTTTTAACTATCTTTAAAGAAAACCACTGCATATGGTAGTATTGTGTTTACCAGAGACCAGCTGGCGCATGCAATCCAAAGGCATCGATCACATCCCTGCTAATAAATCCAGCTTAAACCAGCCTAAGCTGGTTGGCTGGTTTTAGCTGGTCAACCAGGCTGGTTTTAGAGGGGTTTTGGCCACTTCCAGGCTGGTTTCCAGCCATTTCCAGCCTGGTCTTAGCTGGTCAGGCTGGGAGTTGACCAGCTAAAACCAGCTTGACCAGCCTAGCCAAGCTGGGAGTCCAGCCAAAACCAGCTATATCCAGCTTAAACCAGGCTGGTCAAGCTGGTTTTAGCTGGATTTGGTTGGTCATTTTCCAGCCTGACCAGCTAAGACCAGGCTGGAAATGGCTGGAAACCAGCCTGGAAGTGGCCAAAACCGCTCTAAAACCAGCCTGGTCGACCAGCTAAAACCAGCCAACCAGCCTAGGCTGGTTTAAGCTGGATTTTTCAGCAGGGATAGCTTCCTCCTAGAGCGTTCGCCTCCCATGCAGGTATCGCTGGTTCGATCCCTGCTTGGAACAGGACTGGTTGTATTATGATAAACCTTTGAATACCTTGGATTTTACTACAGTCATCAGTGGTGTAATGTAATATATCTTATGTCTAAAAACTACAGTAATTGAGTAATTTGTTTATATTGCTGTTGTTGTATTACTACATGAATGATTTGGTCAGTTGTGAACATTTGACATTATTGCAACACAGTGCTCTCCCATACTTTAACCAGAATAGGTCCTTATCGAGCTCTGATTTAGAAAGCTTCGAGGTACGAACCTTTTTCTGATACAATTGAGTCGAGCGCTTTTCTGGCTCAGAAAGCTTCATTTCACCATCACTAGTACACAGCACAGTGTTCATTGTCATGTGTGGATGTACTTATGTATTGTGGTACTTCATAAAAGTTTGTCAAAGTAGTCCTGAGCCCATGTGGTGATATTGCTTATAGATGAATAAGGATTCTTGATGCGGTGCCGCCTGAAGGATCGGAGATCAAGGTAGTTCAGCTTAAGCTTGCACCCCTGTCCTTTTTACACTGTAATGCCTCCAGATTCCTTGAATCTTTTAATTATGTTTTGCACTGTTAAAGGTGAAATATCCTAATGTCTTCCTTTCTTTCTTTGAGGAACATTGTTTTTAAACATTTTCAAGAGTTCACACTTAGATACTGTTTGACAACTTGTTAGCAAGTTAGCAGGTTTGGCATGCTGTCCCGGGAGAGAACCCTGAGCTCGGAGATAGTTGAGCCCAGGGCTCCCGCCAGGTCCATAAAGCATGTGAGGGGAGTACGAGGTCAGGTGTTCTCGAGAGCTCCCCTCAGCAAAAGAGGAAAGGAGGAGAGGGGGTGGATGGGGGGTTTCTTCGGAAAACGAAGATAGGGGTGTAGATCTCAGCTAGGTTATTATAGTGAGTTTGGATCGATCTGATTGGCTAGCTAATGAGTGTAGATGAGTGGCCAGCTGCAGTCAATCATATCACGTGCTCCTCTCGAAATTAGTTTGTCAAAACTTCATTTAATTATTTTCTCATGTATTTGTTGTGAAACTGGCGATGCTTGGCCCATCTTTGCTCCTAAAAGACTACACCTTTCTTGGATGCTGCTTTTGTACCAAATCATAATTACAGTCACCTGTTGACATCACCTGTTTCAAATCACTTCATTATTTAACCAATTTACCTGATTGGCCCTAAACTGTTCCTGTACCAACTATTTGTTATGTGTTGCAGGTCTGGGGTCTGTTCTTCGTTCTTCGCTTAAATGATCTAAGATGATTTGGCAGATCCTGGATCCCTGCTGAAAAATCCAGCTTAAACCAGGCTAGGCTGGTTGGCTGGTTTTAACTGGTCAACCAGGCTGGTTTTAGAGGGGTTTTGGCCACTTCCAGGCTAGTTTCCAGCCATTTCCAGCCTGGCCTTAGCTGGTTAGGCTGGGAGATGACCAGCTAAAATCAGCTTGACCAGCCTAGCAGGCTGGTAGCCAGCTATGTCCAGCTTAAACCAGGCTGGTCAAGCTGGTTTTAGCTGGATTTAGCTGGTCCTTTTCCAGCCTGACCAGCTAAGACCAGGCTGGAAAGGGCTGAAAACCAGCCTGGAAGTGGCCAAAACCCCTCTAAAACCAGCCTGGTTGACCAGCTAAAACCAGCCAACCAGCCTAGGCTGGTTTAAGCTGGATTTTTTAGCAGGGATCTGTTCATCTAGATAACTGATCTCTCGCTAATTTGGTTCTTCAAACAAGTTCGCGAATCAGATTAGAATGTCTGGATAAACTGATCTGAGATCGCTGCGTGTGTTGTAAAGGACAGATCTATAGATCCTCGAAATCATGATCAGCAATGTAACGATTGGCTGACGGCACAGCAGCGTATTGACATCATTTTTTTCATGTGAGCAAAATTACATCAAATTAGCAGTAAACGGGTTGTTAAATATGACACGCAATAACCTTTCATTTGTTGTGAGCTGCATGCTTTACACTTTCATGTTTCAAGAGTATTTATCATGTATTTCAATGCATATCAATGTATTTAGTTCCACATTTAGAAAAGATTTTCTTTATTATAGTAGCCGTTTTTTAATCGCTGTAAAGAATAACTGGATGTTTAAAAAAGCATTTTAATACTGGTAAAGGCGTCTGCAACTTTTGTGAAGCATCAAATCACTGTCATATTAACTGCCAAAACATGTTTATGACTGCATATGTATTATTGCTATTAAAAAAAGTCACATATTCTGCATTTCTATTATCATACATACACAAATTGTTTTAAAGCGATCTAAAAAGTTCATATCAATAAGTTTTCTCTTTGCACCACCAGGTGGCAGACTTTGTACTTTCATTTCGAAGGTGCAGATTGCATAAGTTTTATTAATATGTATAACTTTATTAATTTTATTAATAACTATAACTTTATACATATAGTTTAAAAATATTTACTATTTTCCCTACTGTAAGAAAATATCAGAATTCGGTACATATTTTCAGTATTATCTTTGCTTGAACTGAGGTAATCCTGTTTATATGAATTGAACCTGCTTCCGATCAGGTTTGAGCTAGCAGAACTGTTGCTATGACAACAACTCTTCAGCTTTGAAGAACGAAACGATCCTGGATCCTGTCAAATCGTCAAAAAATCCAGCTAATTGAGTAATCCACGTACGAAGAACAGACCCCTGTATGACAGGAAAGGATATATATGCACAAATGAAATGAAGTAAACCAGACAAAACATGAAATGTATTTATTGTCTGCAATGAAATACAAGTCAAAGCTATTTAGGAAATCACTACTTTCTTTTTTATTTGCATTTCCCATACTGTCCCAACGTTTTCTAATTTGGGGTTTGAATTATTAACAGGTTTATGTTTGTTGCTGCAAAGATTGCTGCACATCATTGGATTTGCTCTTCAGTGTTTGGACTTTCAGCAGTGAAAATTAAACCACACTGAACTGAACTAAACTGAACTTGAACTCTGAAAACTGGACTGAATCAGTTTCAATTTACTAGAACTTCTATGTTAAGCTGCTGTGACACAAACATTGTAAAAGCGCTATAGAAATGAAGATGAATTTAATTGAAAAAAGATGAGTTGTTATTACAACACCAACCCAGAAAGTATATAATTTTAAATGATTAAAATTGTGAATAAATTTCACTTTTTCAAACGTTTCAACATCAAAAGTTGTTGGAGAAAAGCTCAAGGTCCCATAATGTAATTCAAAAGCATAAATAAATGGAGGTGCAGGGGCATGAATCACAAATGTTGGAAAACGTTTTTTAATTTACAGCTATTTTTTGACAATGTAAGCATAAATTGGGTAAAAATATACAGATACACGGTCAGAAAAAGAAACTTATGATCAAACCTTGTACTTTCAAACCTTCAGAGACTTAACGAAGCTGTTTTATTTAAATGTCAGCTTTAAAAGAAACAAAGGAGGAAAATGTTTCCGTTCACTTCTCTATCTCTAAAGACATAAGCTCCTATTTGTAAATTTTTATTAATCGTCAGTGACTGATAACACCAAAAGGGCAAGATGGCTAAATTTTGCAAATGAAACACAAAAAAACTTAATATAAATTAGCAAAAATTATACACAAAAATAATCCAAAACCATTATAGAAAAATTATATAGTTATCCAAGGATGTCAGTGACAAAAATTTCCAAGGCCAAGATATTTACTTGACTTTAAATACATACATATACACTTTCATCTGCTATAGGGCCTCGTTTAAAAGACAGATGACGCTATTACAGGTCTCACACACACTCTCACACACACACACCAAATATTGTTTAGAACAAAAAAGCAATGGGAGCCCTCTGGAAAGTTCAGGCAGAACGCCACACTCAATCATCTCGGCTGTTAGTGTCTCTGTTAAATAAATGTTGTATCTTCGCAGCCAGATTTGGAGTTTCGGTAAGCCATTCCTCAATAGGCTTTTACAGGAAACCGTAAATGAGATTACAAAGACCAAAAAGCTGACTCACGGTGATGCGAAACAAATGTGTGCACACATGCGAAGCCCACACAAACAAGCCTTTCAAGAGCGGCTAATCGCTAACTTGACATCATTTTCTAAAAAACAGGTAGCTGACACTTTGATTGTTTGTCAGTCAAAACTTTCAATACTAATTCTCAATACAGTGATAATGGTTTAGATTTAAGATAGTTTAGGTTTAAGAGCTTAGACCCACAACAGTTCGTCAGATCCAAAAGAATGAAATTACAAGGACCAAATATCTGACTCACGGTGAAGCAAAAACAAATGCGTGCACACACGCAAAACCAACACAAACATGCATTTTAAAAGCTGCTAATTGCTAACTTGATGTCAGTTCCTCAAAAACAGGTAGATGACACTTTGATTGATTGTCAGTCATAACTTCCCTTGCTAGTTCACAATGCAGTGATGATGGTTTGGATATGACATCTAAATTTTGAGAGCTCAGACCCACAAAAAATGAGATTACAAGAACCAAAAAGCTGACTCACAGTGAAGGGAAAACAAATGCATGCACACACACAAAACCCACACAAACAAGCATTTCAAGATCAGCTAATCACTGACTTGATTTTCTCAGAAACAGGTATATCCCTAGTAGCAAAGAATTCTGGCCCAGATTTGGCATAAAGCTGGCACAGCAGGCATTCTTCCGGCACTGGCATACAGCATGTGGCCAAACATGGCCCAAGTTTGGCAGAGGCGGCACCGTCTTTAAGGCGGCACACAAGATTTGGGCCAGATGAAAAACGTAGTATTTGGCCCAGATTAAAAACTTTGATAAGTGGGCCATGTGAGTTTGGCCAGTCTTGACCCACATTTAAAATACACTAAAATCATTTTTGAGTAAAGAAAAAAAATTCCACCAATCAGGTCACTTTGAGAAAAAGCGTGCCCATAGTGTGCCTAAAGCGCATCACTCCATGGGTTTATCAATTTCATTGCAATCGTGACACACCAACCTATCTGGCCCAGTTCAGGCCCAGTTATGAGTTATTAACTTGGCTGAGACTTGGCCCAGATATGGTCCGTGTTTGGCCCTTGTCTGAAAGCCAGATTTGGTCCAGTCATGTACCATAATTTACTGTGGCATGTGGGCCAAGCAAAACCTGATTGTGTGGGCCAGAGCTAGGCCAAAGAAATTTTGCTATGTGGGTAGCTGACACTTCAGTTGTTTGTCAGTCATAAGTTCTAGGACCAAAAAGCAGACTCACGGTGAAGCAAAAACAAATGTATATACACCATACCTGCCAACACTCCCATAGGACCAAATATCTGACCCACGGTCAAGAGAAAACAAATCCGTGCACACGTTAAACCCGCACAAACAAGCATGTTAAGAGCTGCTAATCGCTAACTTGATGCCAGTTCCTCAAAAACAGGTAGATGACACTTTGATTGTCAGTCATTACTTCCCATGCTAGTTTACAACGCAGTGATGATGGTTTGGATATGGCATCTAAATTTTGAGAGCTCAGACCCACAGAAATGAGATTACAAGAACCAAAAAGCTGACTCACAGTGAAGGGGAAACAAATGCGTGCACATACACAAAACCCACACAAACAAGCATTTCAAGATCAGCTAATCACTGACTTGATTTTCTCAGAAACAGGTAGCTGACACTTGAGTTTGTTTGTCAGTCATAAGTTCTAGGACCAAAAATTAGACTCACGGTGAAGCAAAAACAAATGTATACACACCATACCTGCCAACACTCCCACAGGACCAAATATCTGACCCACGGTCAAGAGAAAACAAATGCGTGCACACGAGCAAAACCCACACAAACAAGCATTTTCAGAGTGGCTAACCGCTAACTTGATGTCAGTTCCTCAAAAACAGGTAGATGACACTTTGATTGTCAGTCATTACTTCCAATGCTTGTCCACAATGCAGTGATGATTGTTTTGGATATGGCATTTACGTTTTAAAAGCTCAGACCCACAGTAATTCAATCAGACCCACAAAAGTGAGATGACAAAGACCAAAAAGCTGACTTACCCACACAAACAAGCATTTTAAAGGCTGCTAATCACTAACTTGACATCATTTTCTCAAAAACAAGTAGCTGACACTTCTTTTGCTAGTCAGTCATAAGTTCTAGTTCATTAGTTCACAATATAGTGATGGTTTGGACATGGCATCTAAGTATTCGGAGCTCAGACCCACAAAAATGAGATCACTAGGACCAAAAAGCTGACACATGGTGAAGTGAAAACAAATGCGCGCACGCTAAACCCAAACAAACAAGCATTCTAAGAGCTGCTAATCACTTGACGTCAGTTGCTCAAGGTAGCTGATACTTCCATTGTTTGTCTGTCATAACTTCCCATGCTAGTTCACAAAGCAATAATGATGGTTTGGATATGGCATCTAAGTATTGAGACGTCAAACCCATAAAAATTCATCAGACCCACAAAAGTGAGATGACAAAGACCAAAAAGCTGACCCATCCACACAAACAAGCATTTTAAAGGCTGCTAATCGCTAACTTGACATCATTTTCTCAAAAACAGGTAGCTGACACTTCTTTTCCCTGCTGAAAAATCCAGCTTAAACCAGCCTAGGCTGGTTGGCTGGTTTTAGCTGGTTGACCAGGCTGGTTTTAGAGGGGTTTTGGCCATTTCCAGGCTGGTTTCCAGCTATTTCCAGCCTGGTGTTAGCTGGTCAGGCTGGAAAATGACCAGCCAAATCCAGCTAAAACCAGCTTGACCAGCCTGGTTTAAGCTGGATATAGCTGGTTTTGGCTAGACTCCCAGCTTGGCTAGGCTGGTCAAGCTGGTTTTAGCTGGTCATCTCCCAGCCTCACCAGCTAAGACCAGGCTGGAAAAGGCCAAAACCCCTCTAAAATCAGCCTGGTTGACCAGCTAAAACCAGCCAACCAGCCTAGGCTGGTTTAGGCTGGATTTTT